>NC_040889.2:7722595-7865095 GCF_900634795.4 Betta splendens | reverse complement strand
TAAAAGCGACGCCCATAAAGCATATGCAGAACATGCTTTGTGGTCTAGGCGCAAGCACTTCAAGCTCGACTAGACACTAAGCTGATACTGGTTTCACGCTTCAGCCCGTGGTGTAAAATCTTCCAATGGAAGCCCAGAGATTTGATTGTTTCTGCACATGTATTTATCAGACGTGTACTTAATAAATATACATTAGCCCGGTAGCTTGGCCATGCGTGGTATTGTTCCAGCGATAGTATTCTTCGTGCATTCCTTGTCACCTGTTTGGACTTCATCATCCAATTCACCGTGAAAACGTGATCATCGTAATTTGCACAAATCTTCAAATGTATTTGTCAAGCTTTTTTTTCCTCCACCCCCCCCCCCCCCCCCACACACACACACACACAAATTCCGTCACTGTGCTGCGAGGAAATACTCCTTTGTTAGAACAAGTTTTAAATGTGTGAGGGGAAAATCCTTCTCCAAATAACTGCAAACTTTGTGTTCTCTTCACACTTAGCGCTCTTTCCTTTTATCTTTGTTTTTAGCTATCAGCACGGTGACATAATTCTCTGACTCTGAAGTTGAAGTTCCTACAAAATGTATAAAATAACCCCCGATCCCCCCTTGGCTTAGTTTTTACTTAATTTTGTAATGCCTTCACCGCAGTCCTAAATGATATGTCATTTATCTTTCATACATATTTCAAGCAGAGGTTTTATTTTTTTAATAAGCGCTGTAATTGTTCTGTCCTTGTATGGAGCGCTATGAAGGGAGTGATCATGCTTTTGGCACATTTATCAAAGCCTACGAATAAAAAAAAGGGCAGAAAGGAGGCCCTTCTCTCACATATGTGGACTAAGTGTGCGACAGAGTGATAAATTTTCTTGTTAGGAGAAATTACATCCACTAACTTGAGCTACTTCAGCATGAAATTGAAAAAGAAGCATTTGTCGTGAATTTCCATTCTTGATTCAATGAAAGATGTAGATTAGCCCTTTGGAAAAGAGCGCGGGGAAGGAATGAAACTGAAGAAGTATGACTCCGCTCACGCTTGCTTGTTCTCAGAAGCGTGATATAGGATGCTGTTGGGGGGAAAAAGGCTTTGTTTATGGAAGTGAGGCTCAGTCAGCCTGGTGGCAGATTAAAGGGGAAAAAACCTAACATCTCTCTCTCTCTCTCTCTCTGCCTCTTTGTGCCTGTTTAGATGTGCATGTGGTTTACATTCATGCATTCACACATGACCCTTATGCATTTTCACTTTCTTATCACTGGAACTCTCCAATCTGCTTCGCCTACCTTATCCCAGTCATGCTCTGTGCCTGTGATAGTCCGTCTCCTCTCACCTTTCTCACACACACACACACACACACACACACACACACACACACACACACACACACACACACACATGCACAGAGACACTCTTCACAAAAGCCAGCTCAGTATAGCAGCCCGCTCTGGCGAGGTTGCTGGAGGTGGAGCGCTGATTGATAGGTGCTGGGGTGTCAGGGTGGAAGGCAACTATATCTTCTCCGGCTCACTTAAAGGTCAAACACACATCGCCGTAATTGGAATATGCACAAGACAAGCGGCGAGGTGCAGTGCAGGGTGGAGGGACGGGAGCGAGACGAGGAGCAGCCCGGGAGACATGTTATATAAGAAAAGAGGGAGAGAGTGGATGTGAGCCACAAGCACGAAGCGTACCCACAATGCACAGTAATGTTACAGAGGTGAGTGCAGGGGTTAAAGGTTAATGTGTAACTGCAATAAAAAGGCTGATGTAAGAAAAATTAAGACGAACATTGTCAAATATTATGTGCGGTACAGTAGTACAGTAATGTAACAGTATGTGAGAATGAGGCTAGGTCATCTGGAGTTAAGGTCAGGCTGCTCCCTCATTGACTCCACAGCAGGGTAACACTTATACTCAGCACTTAACCTCTGCAGGATGAGACACAAAGACACTCACGCTATTGACCTGCAACAGCAGAGCTCCCAAGACGCCGTCTGATGCCCGCGCGCCGAGCCGCCACCGCGGGCGGCTTGCCATAAAGATGGATGACATATGTGCCGCGTTTGGGAGGCCCGGCGCACCTCCGTGCAGTTTATGCAGCAACCTTTTATTTACCCCCTCCTTGTTTGCGCGTCTTTTCAGCACCTTCTATTGGTATTGGCATTCTGCACACAACCCGTCTCCTCGGCTCGCTCTCCGGCGCCACAGACAGCCAGTCACCTCTGGCCATGTTTTTACAGTGGGAGCCTTTTAATAAGGCCTTGTCAACAAAGACAGACACAAGCCCCATGAAAAAGCAACTTCATTGTGCGTCTGATCCCACGAGGAGGAAACGCCTGCTTTGCACTGAAACACAGCTGACCGAAAAGCTGCAGCAGGCGCACGGTTTGTTCTTTATTCAGCGTCCTTCTGTCAATTGGGAAGCTAATTGCTGTGGTGGTTGAAAGCAGCCTCGTGGAAGTAGTGGAGATCTTCCCGTCCTTGTGAGCTTGGGACGTTTATTCTTTAACCATCAAAGGTGTGACTGTTTAACCTGAAAGAAAGGGGGAGAGTCCGTGTATTTGTTTGACCTCTCCCACAAACTCTCCTACTGCCCTTTCTCTGTCTGTTTTCATGTGTCTTCCTCTCTGCGATAGTATATTGTCAAGGTTCTCAGCTGTTGGACTGTGAAGCACCTCCCAAAGAGCAGCAGATAAGATGTGCTGAATGGGCCTTGCTGTCGCCTTATCTGCACATAATGCAACAACAGGGCAAAGTTGACGCCAAAGAGTCGGCGTATTGTGGAGGGGAATTAAATTCATGCATCAAAGCAGTTAGATTAACTTTATTTTGAAAATTGCGGAGGTTGAGGTCACATCAGTGGCCCAACAACCAAAGTGCCCCCTTTAGTTTAAAGAGTCTGGTGTTAAAGTTCAGCAGAGAACCATTCTTCTCTCTCGCTGGGACAGATCCATCATTGTATTTCCATGGTGATAACAGCGGGAGGTGGGACGTGAGCGCATGTAAGCGGTTGCGGGGCGCGCCGCCGGGCCACGCTTTCTGTTATTGCTGGCTGCCGGGCCCCTCGGCAGGCGCGTATGCACTCTTCAACTCCCTCATCGCAGACATAAACACGTACCCGCCGTGTGATGGGCAAAACAGGGCCGTGTTTTGTCGCGGTTGGTGGAAAAATAAGTGTGAGGTTGCACAATGGAGCTGGAGGAAGCCCCCCCCCTCCCCCCGCCTCCCTCAGGCCCCTCCCACCACCGCTGCTCTCCCACACACGCTTTCTTCCTGGGGTAGGAGCGAGCAAATTCATCTCGTCAATCCTCCCAGGAGGGTGTAGCTATGCAGCTCTGTTTACTGTGGCAGAAAGTTAATATAAATTTTCATCAGTGGGGGAAGTTTACACATATGATTCTATTTGTCCTTCATTATTAGCACCTGAGTCTGAGGCTGGGTAGGCATAATTGTCTACAGACACAGGCCAAATAGATGCAAGGGAAAGGCAAATAAGCACACCCCAAAAATAATTTGATGCTTGTGTGTTACAATCCTCCACCCTAGGAATTCTTAATCTTGAGAATCAATAAACAAGGGGCGAGAGGGGGGTGGGGGGTGGAGGCAAGACGGGGAGATGCGAGTAAGAAATGAATAATGTCATATTGTGCAGCGTGTGCAGCGAGGGAGGAGGAAGAGGAAGAGTTGAATTCAAAGTGCGGCAGAGGACCCCGAGGCGAGCGGGTGATCAATATGCGAGGCGCCGCGTTCCCGATCGCACGCCGCTCCTCACCAGCGAGGTCCACAACAAGTGAGCGAGCGGGGTTTTCACACGGGCGCAGGAAGCTGAGATCAGCTGAGATCAGCTGAGATCAGCTGAAAGGAGCGGGACACGAGCCCATTGTTCACCTGCGTCCTGAGGCCGCTCCGCTCCCTCACGCTCTCCCTCCGCCTCCTGATTTATCGACTCGTGCGCTAAAATAATCCCTTCACTCACCTCTGACCGGCCTTGTCTCCTTCGCTTCACGCATTGGCGTGTGTGCGTTCATTGTAGCTGAATGCGGGCGTGCGACATCAAATGGACAGACTGTCTGTGGCTCCTGCTTCCTCAATACTGTCGCCTGCTCGTTTCCACAAGCCGGGGCCCCGCTTTGGTATTCAGACGTTGCATGGGACGTCTTATCCTTCTCCCCTGCTCTCCTCATTTGTCTGTCCTCTACAGCCGCCCCTCCAAATCCCTATCCATCCATCCATCTACCCTGAATCCACTTATAGAAAAAGATAGGGTGTAAACATTTTGGTGTGGAGTGCCGGCGCATATCTCCCTAGCCAGCGGGCCGGCACCCTCGGTCCAATCAGCCTTGTTTGTTTGTTCAGCTTAAACTGTTTGTGCCTTGTTTTCTGTTGCGTGCGACCCCCCTCCCTCCCTCCCTCCCTGCGTTCGCCTGCGTTTCCTGGAAGTGGAGGCAGATAAGCCGCCCGTGCGCGCGGCGCCGCGCGGCGCTCTGCGAGTGGGAGTTGTCAGGGCTGTCAGCGTGACTGGAGTTGTTCTGGCCCGACAGCTCTGGCGGCGGAACAGCAGCCCCCGCCCCCCACCCCCCACTCCCCGCAACAAACACGCGGGCGTGAAACATCTGTTCCGCACAAGCGCCGGGCGGCGCGGCGAGCGCAGCGCCAGCCGTATTGATCCACGATTGACGCGCGGCGTCGGCGGCCACTGTACTTCCTGCAGCGCCGCACCTGTTTCACACCTGTGTCGTCATTCCAATATCTGCCATATCCCCCACTAATAACAACAACGGCTCCCAGCGCGGCCCCGGCCTCGGCCTGATCTGCACTGTCCAAACACAATGTCACAGCCCCTCAGATATATCCAATTCCAATGTCATGGCTGCGTATCATGGGGTCTCCAGGTGGATCTGAAAGAGTGACATTCCTTGTGGATACTCACACACACACACACACACACACACACCTCTTCCTCCACATGTAATAAGCAATCTGAAGATTGGTAATGCTTTGCCTGGCTTTTCGTATTTCATGCTTGTTTAAAATCTTTGCATGCTCCTAACAAAGGTGCATTGTGGTGCTCCTTATTACCCTGCTCTCTGTAGACTCTAAACACCGGGGCTGGAGAGAGAGAGAGAGAGAGAGAGAGATGGGGGATAAGGAGGGAGGGATGAATGGATGTCTGTTTTTTGTTTTTTTTTTCTCCTCTCTCTTCCCTTCCCTGTCAGTCTCACCCCCCCCACCCCCAGTGATCGCTGCATGCCTATTAATGTAGCAAAGGAATGCCTATGTAAACATTCTTGTTTCTCCGTCCGTTTCGCATAATAGTTGCCTGTATCGCCTTTCTCCCGACTTCACTATCTGAAACCAATTACACCAGATCCATTTGGGCTGAATCTTATTTTCATAAGGATCCCCGTGTCGCGGTCTTGGTCTCTCTGTGTGTTATTTTCCCTCCTCTTGATTTTTTTCCCCCTCTTTTCCAACCTCAGTGATGGATATCAACATCAAATATGCCTCTGAGTGCCTTGTTATTTATATAGCGAGGCCTGGCTCTTCTCTCTCTCTCTCTCTCTCTCTCTCTCTGTCTGGCTTGCTCTCTCATTCTGAAGAATGTGTCACATTGTGCTGTTTATACAATGTGCGCATTAATAGACCGGGGATGTCATTTTTTCATGCATAGCAACCCAGGTTAAATAGACGGTGTGCCTGCACTCGTCTGTGTTTTTTGTCCTCGGCGGCAGCTCTTCAGCAAACTTTTGATGACTTTCCTTGGCATTTGGTGCTTTTTCGTGCTCACAGACGGGCTTCAGCTTGCCATATGTGTGGAGTGGCAAGTGGGTGGCTCAAATTGGTGCTTTTTACTGTAATGGTTGAATACTCAGAGCCAGTGAAAGCGAGGGGACAGGCCTCTCTCTCTCTCTCTCTCTCTCTCTCTCTCTCTCTCTCTCTCCCTCTCTCCTTTCCCCTCCCTTCTTCCACGTTGTCACAGACTCTCAGAAAAATGGCTAACCCCACTTCCACGAACGAGGTGACAGACAGATTCAGGCATGACAAACCTCTCGGGGAAAGTTTGGCTGGTGTTGATGAGGCCTGTGTTATGTTTGGAGAAGTAGTCTTTATTCAGACTTCTTTTCTAATAAGCAGGAGTGCAGTTGATCTGTGCTTCACCCCTGTGTGCCGCCTCTTCTACCTGCTCCTCCCTTCATATTTACCTGCATGGGTATTAGAAGCGCAGTGAAAAACATCTCTTCCTCTCTGCTCTTGACCATGTGTGTTATATTGAGTGTCTCTCTTGACTTTGGGCATAACGCGGCGAGTCATTATTGATTCACACATGGATACACATATCCTCCTGGCAGCTACGTCGGCCTGCTCTCATCAAGCAGCTCTCGCTGCTAACTACTGTGTGCAGGACTCAATAAGCCTTATAATTACCCTGATTCACCATCACGGTGAGATTAATTAGGCCCTGTCTTTTAATTAGCCAAGTGATTGGCTGCATTCAAAGAATTTGTTTAGTCTTTTGCACGTAGTCGAAGGAAGCCAAAGTCAAGCGATGTTTGGTTTCCCTGCTTCTTCGAAGGCACATAAACAGCAACGCCTCATGCGCTTATGTGCAGCGGGCGCATCGTGCACTTATAAATGAAAAGAAAGGGCACGGCTCGCCTTACAGATGTCACGGCGCACGCGTGCGCGGGCGCGCATGCACGCACAAACACATTTGAACTGGTGGCGACTGGGCCCCTTTTACCGAGGAGACAGATCAATGCCGCTAGGACCCAGAGCCGGTGTAATGTGTTTGTTTACTCCGCTTCAGAAATCCTGGCTCCTCCTGAGCAGACAGACAGACCCCCACTCTACCGCCACCTCTCCGCACCCTCAGCTCCATCGTTTCATAATTGATCAGGGGGGTGGCTACGCTCCCTGAGGGGTTAAGACGTGGCAACTTTCTTCCCCCCCCCCCCTCTCCGTTCTCTCTCCCGCTGCCGTCTTCTCCCCTTGTTTGCTCAGGCTCTCAATGTACTAGTTCAAACATTGTTCCCACCAGCTGGCAGAGCTGCGCCATACGCACGCCCCGTCAAGGCAGCTGTTGTCATGGATACTGGCAAGCGCCGGGAAAATAAAATGAGCACCCCTGATTTCCTGCCGAAGTGTCACTCTCCGCCTGAGTTTTATTTTTCCTGCGTCTCGTCCTGCTCTTTCTTCATCAATAAAGGAAACAGCTGTGAAGTTGTTGTGGTGTTGTGTTGTGTGTGCGCGTGTGTGAGTGAGTGAGTGAGTGAGTGAGTGAGTCCCCCCCTCCTCTACCACTTGATGCTCCTGGGCCTGCAGAATACAAGCTGTACGGCTGTGTGCAGCAGCAGCAGCTGTGCACAATGTTCTTCTTTACCCGGCGCTTTCATCCACCTGCTCTTGAAGAGCCGGAGTGATGTTGCGAGCCCAGCTGCCACCGTACCTGTGAAGCGCATCCAGTACACACAGCCAGACGGGAGGGAATCTGTAATCCCATCAAGCCCTAGAGAAATAAATTACACCACATCCCAGCCTCTGAGATTCTTATCCTCTCAGCAATCTCGCAAACACATCAAGGGGGGTTGATGGTGAATTCTAACATTCATAAACACCAGTTTTCTGATTCATACCAAGGGTAAACAAGTGTGAACTCATTTTTTCTGTTTGGCTATCCGTCCATCTTTGTGTGTGTCCTCTGCTCATGAGCACCCTTAATGCATAGTGTAGAACCTGGGCTGCTGGTTAATTCACTCTAAATGTAATCTGATGTTGATTTTGTCAACTTTAATTACAGCTCGCAGGGACACTTCACATGGTGCTGCCTCTACTTAAAATTGATATTATGAATATGCAAATGTGGTGGTAATTTGCAGAGAAGTGGGTATTTCAGTTGAGCACACACTAGACAGGTCAATTCTACTGATGCTCTGTCTTTTTTTTCTCAGCCCACTGCTTTCTCCACCCTCTTCTTCAGGGCTCCAGACAAACTATTTATCCTTGATTACTTCCCTGTGAATTGTTACTAAAATATGTCCCCAATGTAGTGTTAACTAAGTCTGAATTCATTGTGGAAAATACCAGGTGATGTTTAAAAGGTTTTCCAGTTGGAGGTGACTGTTTTGTCCCTGAAAATGTGAATTATCTGTGCTGTCAGCGTCAGGATATCGAATAGTTTATTTTCAGCGTCTCTTCCCCTCTTTGCCCTCTCCCTTCATCTTTCGTGCTTTCTCTGCTTTCTTTTTCACGCTGTTTTCTTTTTTTTGTCTTTGTGCTCTTTCCCTGTCCAGGCCCTACAAGCAGCGAGGCAATTACTCTTGCAGCAGCCAGGCAGTGGCCTGAAATCTCCAAAGAGCCAGGACAAGCAGCGTCCACTGCAGGTAAAGCAGCTCCTCGGCTAATCTCTTAAGTCCATCCATAATACAAGCTCCTCCGAAAAGAAGATTTCCTCTGTTCCACAAGTGTGTTTGGTTTGCCAATGCAATCCTCAGACCTGTCATTGGAATCCTAAAGCCGGACAAGCTGGTCCCTCAGAAGCTAAGACTCGCGTAGACTCAAGAAAAACACAACAGAGAGGAAAAGTTTCATCTGTCTGTTTCATATATACTGATAACACACTAAAACCCCTTCACATATATTGTCTTGGCAACAATTACGAGTAAAACACATGTAGAGATCATAAACTGGAGGCTTCTGTGCACTAGATCCACAGTGTGGTTGAACATCCTGAGGTTAGTTATTCTTCGACAGACATGTGGGCCTGACTACCGTGTTACACAGACAGCTAATTTTACCTGCCTGTCATATTCACTCCTCAATGCTAATTTACTGTATTGATTCATAGAGCTGTCAGTGATTTGGTAAAGGTCACACTTGGCACACACACACATACAAGCGGTTGCACCCCGACACCAAGCTCACACGTATGTGCATCGTGCACGTTAACACGTCGCCTGCGGTCGCCTTTTCTCGCGCTGTTAAGATTTTTCTCACACTGGCAAGTCTTTCCATTCCGCCTGTTTGAGTCCACCAGACGGTTTTGGGTTGCGCAAGGCCCCTCGACATCTGCTCCATGTTGATATTATTAGTATTTTATATTGAATTTTATTTTTAGTCGTTTGAACGTGAAGTGTTGGAGTCTGTGCCCTCCACTCGACTAATAAATACTAGCAGAGATCAATGGTTTACCTCATTAGAAGCTCTGTGCATTTCATTAATGACGGGAAATTGGCGTTAACCTCACCGTTGATATTTTCACAGAGTCTAACAATGGCAACACCTCCGATTGCAGTCACACCCTGATGTGCCTAATTACATTGTGCTGGAAAAAAAAAACAAGGCTGGCGACGACTCCGCGCAATGCAATAACTCAACTGAACCTCGACGAGAGCAATAATAGGACAGCACATTCACACGCGGCGCAGAGAGTTTCTGAAAAACATAGTTTATTAAACAAACACTCTGTAGCTTATTGTTGGGGACCGCTGCGCCTCCTCTGTTTGAGGTGCCGTATGCCGAAGTGAATGGATCCAAACAAATGGGATCCTGATCTACAAATGCCTGCATAGCCACCAAGCACAATACATACAAGGCAGGAGGAACAATATTGAATGAGAGCAGTGTGGGTGCACGATAACCGTGGGCCCTTGTCCAAGCCCCTGCCTCTAATAACACCAGCCCACGGTAAATATTGAATATTTACATTTGCTTACTCCATCCTTTGCCTCACATAGGTGATATGAATCAATATGAATCGGAGGGCCCTGCCGATGGGCCTGTCAGCCGCCCGGCTAATCCATCTGTTGATCCAGCCTTTATTAACATCCTCACCTCTTTGTTCCAAAAAGTCTCCTCACGGGGCACCGCCGCAGCGGCACCGCTGGCTCTCGGCGATGCACCTCACACAGGGTTTCGGTACTTTTACACCGGGAATGCTGCGTCGCGTGCCCTTGAATTCACTCATTTCAAATGACATTTCAGCTGTAATACTCCATTGTGCAAATATCAGTATAAAGCATTGGAAATTCTTACTTGATTAAAAAGCCTTGTTTTGCTACTCCTATTGTTCTATTTCTCACTTCTTGTCACTACTTGATTTTTTTTCTTTTATCCTTGTCTGGAGGGAGTTTACCCAATAAGGCTGCATTATTTACCTGGATTATGAAGCCACAAAGTGTGCTATAGTGCACTATTTCATTAGCTGCTGGCTAGATAAGAGACAATGGCAATCAAGCTACATGTTCTCCACCGGAGAAATCACACAGATTGATCCCCTTGTATGATTATCGCAGCAGAAAGTGGGAAAAGGATTAATATTACCATGACATCCTGCTTATGGCACAAATACCGATTAATCCTCTGCCAGTCTGCTTTTCTCCTTGTTGTTTTCGCATCTTTGGTGTTTAAGAGCAGGAAATGATCCATAGATCTCGGCGTGTAAATTATTTAGTACACAAGCATCTAAGTGCCGCCGCTCGCAGTTTTAATTACGCGTATTAGCGGCTAAAGGCTCTCGCCTGACTAATTCCATCCGCTCGCTCCTCGCCGCTTCTCGGGAGTTGATGATGCC
The DNA here is from genome assembly GCF_900634795.4 of Betta splendens. Lineage (NCBI taxonomy): Eukaryota > Metazoa > Chordata > Actinopteri > Anabantiformes > Osphronemidae > Betta > Betta splendens. The sequence goes on along the minus strand of NC_040889.2, from coordinate 7,854,527 downwards.
GAGGCAGGCGCAGGGAAAAAACAGCCCCACAAACACGCATACAAACACGCGCGCACGCAAGCTGCTTCTTCACATTTGCGTAATGTGACAGGTCTATTATTACACGCTAAGCCCACGGGAGCACTCAATAAACACCTATTTCTCCCTGTAAATCCCCCCTGCCTCCGCCATGCTGCTTACACGGCTCTCCCAGGGCACACAACACCCTCACGTCTCTGCTCCATTGTCATCTGCTCGCTCTCTCTCTCCCCCCTTTGCTCTCCTCTGTGGCAATATCCCACCCCCCTCCCCTCTGAAAGGCATTTATACACTGACATTTGGAATACAAATAAAGAAACGCGGACAAGGAGAGGCGGAGAGGATTACAGGGGCCTATGAATATGACAGTTGTTTCACGCGTGCCATCGTACATAATGCATCTGCACACAGTCTGCACATAAATACAAGCACGGTGACACGCAACTTAAAGTTCTAACAACTTAAAGTTCTTAAAGTACATCGCTCAAAGTGACCTGCTTTGATCATTGCTGACAAAGAACCTGAAGCAACTGTAATTCCAGTCGTTTGGAGAAACTAGTCATCTTACAAACATAGAAAAAATCACTTCTAACTTTCTTACCACCTTCTTCTAACATGTCACCTTGAGGCTTTTATTGTGACAAGGTCACACCCTCTGTACTGTATGTCAGACTGCCCACGTAAAACAGCTAAAGTGACCCATAATCCTGTGTGGTGGAGGCATGGCTGTGTACCTGACCTCCTCCTGCTCTGCCGCTTTGTGAGTACCTTTTCACAAATCTAATAACCTCAATCCCATCTGTGCCGTGCTCCTATTCTAAGTGTGAATTGGAGAAATATTTAGGTTTTTATGCTTTATGGATGGCAAGTTGTGTTTTGTGTAAAATCCTGTCCCGGCCAGTCGCACTGGCTTGCGAGCACTGGGCCATCCTGTGGAAGTGTCACACTTTTAAAGGTCAGGGCCACGTGTCTCAGCACAAACCCAGTACGAGGCTGATAGCAGCACCCGTCTGCTTATTTGCTCTCATCCGGAACACACACACACACACACACACACACTGGGAAAAGGGCTGTGACGCTAGGCTGGAGTGTAGGTTAGCTGACTCCAGCACGCGTGGCTAAAGGATCTTATTTCACATTTACATTTATGAATACATCTTTCCACCGCATCCCCTCTGGTTGCTTCTGAAAATAGGGAGAAATCATCACAGGGAGGGCAAAAAAAGAGAGGCAGAAAATATTATGTTATTCATGAGGAAAACTTCTGTTGACTCTGAGAGAGAAGAAGAAGAAAAAAAAACGTCAGCACATTTTAAGTCAAACACCCTTGGTTACTGCTTTTGTAACCAGAAAACAAGCTTTTTTTCCGCTCCCCATCTCCCTCTCCACCTCTCTCTCTCTATTTTTTTTCCTCCTGCATTTACAACACCTACAGGACAAGATTGCTAAATTGCGAGGACAGAGCAGGTTCATCATTGTGATGCAAAAGAAGTTGAAATGCAACCCCAAGGCGAGGTAGCTGAGTTTGGGGGATCAAGAGAAAGTGGGAGGGAGGGAGGGATAAGAAAAAAAAGTAGCTCAGACCTTTGATGTAGCAGCAACAAATTTACCTTGTGACAGAAGATACATGGGTGCAATAAACGAGTTATACCAGCCCTTACACATGCAATCAGATGATTCTGGCCAGGGTGTTAATTGGATCCTAACCGGCAGATCTGATACGCCTGGGCCCCGGTGGTGAGAGGTAAAGCCTTTCCAAGTGATGAACTATAATTCACTGAGCTGCTTGAAGCACTTGTAATTTACTGTGTGTCACTGATGAAGAGGCTGATCCAGTGGAGGCCATATTACCTGCAACATCAGAGGGAAGTGTCACCTCCCCCCACCACCACCCCCACCCCCACGTTCCTGTCCTCACACTTTCTTTCTATTCCTGCTCTCGTCTCTCCACTTTCTTTCATTCTCTCAGTCCTGCTCCCATTCGCGAGAGGCACAGCCTGGGAGGGAATTGTGCCGGCGCGGAGATAAAACCCTGACAATTTGCGCTGATAATGACAAACAATGTGCACAAGCTACTGTGGTGCATGTCACACACCTACTGTACGTCACTGTAAACTGCATTCCGGAGGCTTAATCGATGACTATCTGCATGTAGAGATGAATCAATATGGAAATTGTGGTAAGCTCATCCCAATCTCCTCCAGCTTTTTTTTATTAGAGGCTTTTATGTGATGGGTCTTTATGTTATGATAAATTGTGCTTCTCATGCACTGCTGCCAAACTGCTATGGAAATTGATTTAGGAAAATATTGAGTAATCTGCTTAGTAGTTCTGACAGTCGGGAGTATTGATCTCTCTAAGCTGAAAACAAGACAAGCTTCTGAGCTCGTGTGTGTGTGTGTGTGTGTGTGTGTGTGTGTGTGTGTGTGTGTGTGTGTGTGTGTGTGTGTGTGTGTGTGTGTGTGTGTGTGTGTGTGTGTGTGTGTGTGTGTGTGTGTGTGTGTGTGTGTGTGTGTGTGATTTTGCATAATAAACACATGCTGCACAGGGCCACACACTTGAACTCCAGAGTGAGCTACTTTCCTGGTCAGCTGCCTTGTAGCTTAGGTGGTCCACGAGCTGAGAGCCCCAGCTATCAATAATCATGTGGCCACATTTGGCAGTAATTGGGTAGTAACCGAGCAGCGTCATCTTAAGGCGAGTTGAGAGGTCAGAAGTCCACAAGCAAGAAGGGGAGGGGGTCTCAGTTTGGGGCCCGCACCCCCTGGGACACATGAACTGGGGGTTGAAGTGGTGGGGAGGTCTCTCCCTTTTCCTCCTGATTCGGTTCTCTCTCCGTCTGTGAGTAAAAGGAAGCGAGTGTCTTAATTAGCAGTGACTCAGTCTGCCAGGGAGCCACAGTAATTACCAGCTAGGACCCTTCCAGTTCTCATTGCATTTATCTCCACTGTGTCGGCGGCGCGGCCCGGTCCCGTGTCCAATACTGCAGCGACAACCTCTGTCGCTGATAACCGCCTCATGTTCGCGGCCTCCACGATGTTTATGGCCGACGTGTTATCGCCGTTTTCTTCCCTGCAATTCACTTACAGTAGCTATAATAAATGGCTATTGGTGCTAAGTGAACTGCATGATAGAAAACAGAAATCAACTAAAGGGAATTCCTCCTGCTGGACTTTAATTGTTTAGGTTTGAACTCTGGTACCCCACTTATCTCCAGCTTTACGTGATTAAAGCGCACTAAAAGGTGGGTGTAATTGCTCAAAGCGCATTTGTTCAGTGGATCTCGATAGGTGCATGAAGGAGCGCTCGCCGGCGATCCGGTGCTTTGCATTTATTGCCACAGTGCCCACTTAAATCAAACATGACGGAGGAGTCGGTGCCAGCGTTTGGCTGGGAGAGACGCCTGAGCTCTCTGGAGAAGAGCTTGACCTTTTCGCGAGGCAACTGGCAAGGCTGGTTACAGGCTGTGGTTGTCACTGGAGTGGCGTAATGATGTGCTCGTTCTGGCGAGGCCCCCACCACTGCTTTCACATCAGGAGCCAATTTAAAGGTCCTTTGTTTTGCTCTCCAACTTAGAGGGCAAACCGCACGGTTTAAAGTTCACATCAGTGTAGCTCATCATTGCGACAAGGGGATATAAACAAATAAGGGTTCAAATGGTCATCGCAGTTGAAACCAAGCAGGGAGATCATGCACATTTCTTCAGGGCTAGACCCTTATTGTTATTGAGGTCTGTGGGAGCCACATCAGCCACAGCTAATTTCAAATGATTACTGGAAATGCATCCTTTTGCATTACAGAGACACACAGACACGGGCAGATTGAATATCACAGATCCTCTTCTACGAAAGAGAGCCTATTCACGGTGCGGGTGTTTACGCCACTGCCACCGTCTCGTAAATGCTCATTAATTTCATCCCTTCGTGGCAAAATCATTTCTAGGAGAGGCAATTCAGCCTCCTGTTCCTTTCAATTCTCCACTCGCGTCAATCAAGCCCTTGTGCAGTATCCTGCAGAATGGAGGTGTTATATTCCTACAATTATCATGTCATATACTCGAAAATGTAAATGAACGTGTGTGTAAAATTAAATTTATGGGTTGTCAGTGAAGAATAAGAACCAGGAGAGCAATTACTTATCTGCTTTCATCTTGGAGCCTCTGATACGTCAAGCAGAAAAGCATGCAGTTAAATGCTGGAATTAGCATTGTGCTGCACTTCACAATGGACGTGGGCCAGTGCCTTCTCTCCCCTCGCCCTTCTTCCCCCCGTGCCTTTTCTTCTTGCCTCCCTCCATTCTATTTGGAGCAGTGGAGAAATAAAGATGAACATTTGGCCTCTGAAAAGCCAACGATTGTGTAGAGGTAACCTCCTACTGTTATAATCTGGGTGTTTATTGTTTTTATTTATTTCATAATTTTGCTCTCCTGCATTATTCATTTGCAAGATGCTCGGGGTTAATGCCACCATTTCTCCACTTGCAGAGCAGAAGAAGCACCACGGCGTAGGATTTATTTAATTCCACTTCCTATATGCATGTGCATACATTTGTGGCAAATCCTTCACGTGAACCACAACACCTCTGTACCTAGCATCCAATTAATAGTCTTAATGAGTGCATCACTCGTGTTGTTTCTCAGCCGCGCTCGCCCCATTGTCAGTGCATCCAACACAAAACCAGGAGTGACTGCGGGGGTAATTACTTACCAAGCAAATGTACCTTTAAGGGTTAATAACATTGAAGGTGTAAGCACAGCATTTGCATAATTACACACGGACTGTTTAATTTGCAACTTTTGACGGCTTTTGTTCGGCGCCTCGCTTATTGTGAATGCGTTTCCCTTCCGCGCTCATGCATTGAGCAGTCCAGGAAAGAAAAGACATGTACCACAACATCCTCCTCCTCCTCCTCCTCCTCCTCCACCTCTACCACCTTAGATGGAGTCCCTTCTCTCTAAGACCCTAATGAACAATGCAGGCAGGATTTGTTTGAATATGAATATGAATGTGCGGCAGGGCTGGCTGGAAGTTGACCTTCAGCTGTGATTTTCAGTTCATCAGGATTAGTCAAGGCGGGCGATCAGGAGCCACTAATGCATAATGACTTCTAAAATGAAAAATGTGTAGTGACCATGCAAATGTCTCTGCTAATCAAAGAGGGGGGAAAACCTGGGGTGGGGGGAGGCACTGAGGAGAGGAGAGCTAAACAAGGACGTGTCAAGGCCTGACAGGGAGCGAGAGAGAGAAGGAGGGACGGAGGAGAGACACGCTTGGAAAGTAATCAAGGCAGCTTGATTAGCTGGCGATGAGGACGGGGATGTCTTATTGGCCCCTTGACACGCCATATAGGCTAGCTACTGTCACAGCGCCCCTGTGCCAAACACCGTCGCAATTAGCGTCACCGAAGGGCCCACTATATGTTGATATTCTAATCCAGCTATGAAGACGTAAAGCTTGTCCGTCGGTCCTGAGCGCTCGCGTTAGCGTGTTGTTGTGTTCGAAACCCCGAACTGGTTTGTGTCCGGGCTGATTAGCCTGCGTTTAAAGGTCATATGGAGAGGAGGAGGTGATTTAATCAGGCCAGCAAAGTGTTTGTGTTTATGGAAGTCCTGCTCACTCAAGGAGAATCAACTAATGAACCATTGTGTTGTTGCACTTCATGGAAAATCACCCACTCGCGTTGATTCTATTTTTTTCAGACGTGAAAAATAAACAACAGCTCAGAGTGTTGTCTTGACGTGGAGACGGGATGAAGCTGCGCGTTGGATGACTTTGGCGGAAATGCAGCATATGTTTGTGTCTGGCAGCGTCACAGCTTCTAATTTATTTGATATTCCGTAGAAATGCGTTTTTGACTGGGCGTCCTGCACGCTCCACTTCTGTGTTTCCCTCCCCTCCAACGTAGCAAATTGCTTGGGATGACCCCCCGACCCCGCGACCGCGACCCGCCATGTCGCGCTGATTGTGCCGTCCACGTGTCCACTTCATCAGTGTAGTTTTAATCAACTTTAGAGTTGTGCGTCCCCGTGCTGTTTTACAGTGGCGGGCGGCCCTGATAGGCATGGAGGGGAGTTCAAGGGTCCTGCTAATTAAGGTCTATGTCTATTTAAATCCCTTTACTTTTCCCAGTGGATTGGAAGCAGGAAAATAAGATGAGCAACACGGAGGCAGAGCACCCATCTGTCCTTCAGCATCTCCTCTAGGCCATGGGAGGCCTGCTCTCCCTGCCTCTCAGTCACCAATTACTCCACTCCCAGTAGAGCCATGCCACTAGGCCTGACGCACATGTCTGTTGCTCCATTTTTCCTAATTTCTCTTTACTCAGAGCCAAATCCGTTCCATGTGCTCTTATTGTTTGCCTGTCACCAAGCCCCTTTCTCTCTCTTCCCCCGTCATCCCTCACCCTCTTCCCTCCGATCCTCCCCTCTTCCAGGTTCCAGTGTCAGTGGCCATGATGAGTCCCCAGGTGATCACACCGCAACAGATGCAGCAGATCCTCCAACAGCAGGTGCTCTCCCCGCAGCAGCTCCAGGCCCTGCTCCAGCAGCAGCAGGCCGTCATGCTGCAGCAGGTACTCCCACCTCGGTGCAAACACACCCAGACAAATATTTAGGCGTAAACACTGCGGCGCACGCGGTCGCACGTCGGCCTGGATGACACGTTGTCAGAGTGCGGCAATGAACGGACCCACATGCACAGCGATGAGGCGATAGACAAGGAGATGCGGTCAAACTGATATTTAATCCAAAAATTCAGGTCACAACGGTCCGGGGTCATACACAGGTAACAACAGCTCTTAGGCACAAAACAGGGATCAGCTCACTCGGGTCCAGACAGGCAGAAGGTAATCACCGGGAAGACTCAGATCAGGGTACAGAAATCGGCGGGCTTCAGACAGGTCAAAAACAGGCTAGGTTCGGTAACGACAAAACTTACAAGACCGGCAAGGGTAAGACGAGATCGGTGGTCAGAGGTACAGAAGATGGTCAGGCTACGGAATACTCAGAACTAGGAATTTCTGGATACGTGACTTCAAGGGTACAACGATCTGGCAAATCATGATGGTGACCGGTGGTGCTTAAATGTCCGGGAAGTAATGATGAATGAGGAACAGGTGCGTGAACTAAAAACCGGAAGTAAGGTTAGCGTGAGTGTGATGGACTGGTAAACCGGAAACTATCAAACTAAAACAGGAAGCGGAAACTGGTGGTGTGACACACGTGGCCCATCAGCAGCGAGCTGCACAAACACGCTGTCATCTAGAGGCCCATGAAGCATACGCAATAGGAGTGACACACAGCCCATCTGCACCTACAGCGATGGTGGATTGCTGTTTGGGCCTCCACCACAATCGCACCACATTCCTGAGTCACTGCTGTGCAAGTGGGTGGCGGCTGCTACTGTAGCCGCCCATGCCAGCTCACCGCAGCCCAGTGTCCTTGACACGCTTACAGGGAGGAATCTGAAAATTGACGCGCTTGTTCATGTCACCTCTAATTAACCGTCTCTGGCGTGTTGCCGGTTCAATTCTCTGACAAGCATCCATCAGGGACCCAGAGAGTGGGGCACAGTCGCGCCGAACGGCGGCAGCTGAGTGATAGGCGGTGGATGATGTAACATTTGGAATCAGCTCGAGGAGGCACACGCCTGGCACAGTCTGGTGTCAGAGTTGAAATGCGTTTCCCATTCACAGATTTGATTAAGGCACCGAGACTTGTTTAATTAAAATTGTCAGTCATTCTAATGATTTCTCTTCATTAACAGCGCTCGCGTTGGGCAATGATGAGTCTTCCGCGGCATTTTTAATGAAACTAAAGGCATTTGCGCTCAGTCATACAGTACACTGTGGCTGTCTCCTTTAAGCCAAGCGGCTCTTTGAAAATCACAAATCACCTGGAATAAGACTAGGGTCAACTTTTAAACAGTGCGCTCGCTGCAGTCAACCTGTTCCTGGGAGGGTTTGCTGTGTTTACTCCCGCCACTCAAAGGAAGTCAGAGCGCTCCGGTGCCAAACGCATAGTTAATATGATGGATAGTTGCCCTGGACAGAACTCTGGGGCTGTTAGACGTCCATATGGGGGAAAACTGTGGAACAGAGCAAGAATAGGAACGACGAGGAACAGATGCTGAAGTAGAACTGTAGGCAAGGCTGAGAAAATATGGACTTGATTCTTTTTTGTTGATTTTTGCATGTAAATCAATTAGAAGTAGCCACATCAACACGGAAGTCAAACTGAACTAATAGCCTTTAATATTATGGGGTTATGAATGTGCACTTAGATAAATGTGAATCTTCTTTCTTCCCCTCTCATCCGTGCGTGTCTGTCGGTGGACGTGCAGCAACACCTGCAGGAGTTTTATAAGAAGCAACAGGAACAGCTTCACCTGCAGCTCCTGCAACAGCAGCACCCCGGCAAGCAGGTGAAGGAGGTAGGTGCCCCACATCCACACGCACATACTGAAACCAGCCACGGAGCCCATCAAACGAGCATCACAGTCTGAAGACTCTTTCTTCTGTTACCTTCATGCATGATGAACGCAGGAATTTAAGTATGCGCGCAAACACGGATTTACTGAAAGGAGACCAAAGACAAAGGGTCCCGGCTCGGAGCTGTTAATGAACTGCTTCTGTGGGCGCACGGCACACGCGCCGCCGCTGAAGCTGCGGCGCTCATAAATCACGGTGACAGGCGGCCCGGCCCGGCCCGGCCCGGCCCGGCCCGGCCCGGCCCGGCCCGGCCCGGCAGACGAGCCTCCGTCTCGTTGGCCCGCGCCCATCGGCGAGCGGGAGACGGGCGTGACAGGCGGCGTCACCCGCAGGTGAGGCCGCCGTCTGCGGCCGCGCGCCTAAATTGATCAGGAGAAAGAGGCGTCCACACAAACAGGCGCACGCTGTCAGTCTTCGCCTCCCCATTACGCTGCCCCTACAGGAAGCTGCCGCTGACCTCCCGGCGGCTTTGTTTCTGTTTGGATTCCTGAATCGAGTTTTTCAGGGGGCCCCCGCCATCAAATATGGAATAGAAATTGCTGCCTTATTTCTCTGGAGGCCTGGAGGAGCAGGGGGGGGGATGCAAACCACCTCCCTCACCGTCACTCCATTATGCAGCCTGTTTCCAGTGACTGCATCAGAAGTTTTACCCCTCCATGGTCTAAACATGGACATGTATGTGAGCATGACATGCTGTGTGCGCTTACACATGTCTATGCAGAGGAGAAGTGACGTAAGGAGCCAGTACACGCGGGCACAGCTAGTGTGGTCTTCAGCTGTAAAATGGAGATCCTGACTTTTTTGTTTTGCCTCCCCTACTGTCTACCCCCCTCCCGTCTCTGTCTGTCTTGTTTTGCCACGGTGACTGAGTTTGATGTTCTTCATTTTGTTGTTGTTTTTGTTGTTGTTGTGCACAGGGCTTACGCAATTGTCTGTCTGGCCCGGCAATAAGCAAGTCTGTGAGGCAGGAAGGAGTGTGTGTGTGTGTGTGTGTGTGTGTGTGTGTGTGTGTGTGTGTGTGTGTGTGTGTGTGTGTGTGTGTGTGTGTGTGTGTGTGTGTGCGCTTTTAGACACGTGATGCTGTGAGAAGTCTCATTCTGCCAGCTCCCTGCGGCCGCATAAGCTGTAACAGACCATCAGCGAGAGCGAGACAATTAACTATCAGTTGTGGTGGAGGTGGGAGGGGGCAGGATGGGGGGATTATACCAGAGGCTTAGGATCATGCACAATCACAAAGCACATACGTTAACGGGCTTGAAGGCTGGTATATCGGCACCGATTTGTGTCTGTGTGCAAAGAGAGGAGGACGGTGTCAGCACTGTGCTGCAGCCCAAATACCAGGAAGGAAAGGGAGACAGTGTGCAAAGAGGCAGGAGAGGTGTAGTTAGGGTCACAGTGGAGGCGAGTGAGTGCAGACACACACACACACACACACACACACACACACACACACCGCTCTGTCTTCTCTCCCCTCTCCCTCTCGCTCAGTTGTTAATTCATCTGTAATTTCTCCCTCCCTCTCATCTCCTCTCGCCTCCTTTCCTCCCCTGCTCCTCTCCTCCTCCTCCTCCTCCTCCTCCTCTCTATAGCAACAGCAGCAGCAGCAGCAGCAGCAGCAGCTGGCCGCCCAGCAGCTCGTCTTCCAGCAGCAGCTCCTGCAGATGCAGCAGCTCCAGCAGCAGCAGCACCTGCTCAACATGCAGAGGCAGGGCCTGCTCTCGCTGCCCGGGCCCGCTCCCGGCCAAGCCGCCCTGCCCGGACAGACCCTGCCCCCGCAAGGTAAGAGCAGACGCGGGGAGGTGCGGGACGCGGCCGCGCTGATCCGCAGCACGTGGCTGGCAGCAGCGCTGGTCACGTGCTTCCTGTGTTTTGTCTGCAGGTGTGACTGTGTCTCCTCATCCGCATTTCCTGCTGTCAGATCCACATCAGACTGTCTGTCTGGCTCTTTCTGTCTGTCTTTGTCCGTCTCATTGGTATGCACCTGTGTCTGTCTGCCTCCCCTTCATTGGTATGCTCTTTTGCCATCCACTCTGTCCCTAACTGCCCACGTGATCATCTTATGTTGTTGTCTGTTCTTCCTTCCTCTGTCTGATTATGGCTCTGTCTTTGTCTGCATCTGTCTCTGCCTCTGCTTTGCTCTGTGTATGTTTGTTGTTCCTCCATCTCTGTTGCTATCCCCCTGCTCCCCTACCCACTCCTTCCTTCCCCAGTTCTTCTTGTTACTGTTGTTGTTATTGTTGTTGTTTACCACCTTTACCCAGAGACAAGAAACTGAGGAAGACAAGCACAGGCAGAGGGAGAAGGAGACTCTGCTCCATTTTCTCCTCCTGAGCCAAATAAACACTTGTGTTTGTTGTTTACCACTAAAATGGTGAACAACACCAGGCACTGAGATGTTGAAGGGGAATCAAAGGAGTGAATATTGCATAATTAGCTTGTGAGCTGAGAACAATCTGTGGACAAAGCTTGTTTATTTCAGCTTGATATACTGTATTTTCAGGCTACCATAGTGATTCCTTGTACTTATCATTTGTCTTTCTTATTCTCTCGCTCCTCTCCAGCCGGCCTGAGCCCCGCAGAGCTCCAGCAGTTGTGGAAGGACGTGACCGGCGGCGGCGGCGGCGGCCACGGCGCCATGGAGGACAACGGCATCAAACACAGCGGCAGCGGCGCCGGCGGAGGCGGCGGTGGCAGCGGCGGCCTGGACCTCTCCACCAACAACTCCTCTTCAACTACCTCCTCCTCCTCCAACCCCGCCAAAGCGTCGCCGCCCATCTCTCACCACTCCATCGCCAACGGCCAGTCCCCCGCCCTCAACCACAGACGAGAGCGGGAACGGGAGCGGGAACGGGAACGGGAGCGGGAGCGAGACAGGTAAAGTAGCGCAAACGTGGAAAAGTTCACAGCGGCGTGTTTGTTACCCGTCACGCGAGCTTGTGGAAGCCTCAGAACCCTCCACTCGCATCCAGCGCATGCCTCCTTGTCTACAATAACAGCAACACTACTACAGGGAAACGCAGTGTTTTGTTTATTTGTTCAATAGTTTATTAGTGTCTTGGTAATATTCAGAAATAAGAGGCGTGCTCTCCCAGGGGAGCACGCGTGCCATTGAACGCACTTAGCTTACACACAGATATCAAAAGCAGGGGGGAGGCAGGCGTGCAGGCAGGCGCACTTACAACAAGCCTCTCTGGCAGCAAGACAAGGTAACCTCCTTGTACATTAAGTATTTAGTGCTTTCTCGCTCTTTTTTTCTCTTTTGAAAATTACCTTCCTTGCTTGCTTGTCATGTAAACAGAATATGTGATGCCTTGAGTGGCGTTTCCAGGATGTTTATCCTTGTGATGGCGTCTTTTATAAATGCATCCCACACCAAAACACTGACTGTTCACATATCTGCCTATCTGCCCCATGCATTATTCAGAGGCTTTTCTTGGGCGATATTATAATAAGGACTTAGGGCGGCGGTATGTGTGTACGTATGTGCCTGCGTGGATGCTTGCTAGAGACTCGCACTGGAGGTGGAAGTGCTGTGTAATTGGTTTAAAGTAGATGCTATCTCTCCAGTACTACTAAAAGGAGGCTTGAAAAAGATATCTTTAGAAGGAAGACAGGGAGAACGAGAGAGGTAGGGAGAGAAGGAGGAGGAGAGGCAAGGAGGGGTGGGGGGTTGGAGTTGGCTTTTTATCTGTCTGTGTCCCGAGGGGTGCGTGTCGTCTCGTAATGATCGAACAAGGAGTATTGTCAGGAGCCCCTGCTTACTAACACGCCACAGATCGATGCGGGGAAAGCCCCTCTGTAAAACGCAGCTTGAGCGGTGGTGGTGGTGGCGGCGGGGGGCACACGGACCACACACACAAACGCAAAGCATTCGCACGTACACAAGGCGGCGTGCTCCGATCCGACAGACGCACGCGCGCCAGCGCCGAGCCTAAAGGTTAAACTGTCATCTTTAATAGGACGTGCCATCTAGGCAGGGTCGTAACTTATTTGGGTGCCATTTGAGAAACGCCAGAGCACCCCTGCTCCCCTCGTCCTCCAAGAACATAAGTTACACACAGTATTAATCTCCTGATGAAAATTATATGGCTGTCTGGATTTTTAATGTTTACTTGAAAGCCTCCACCCGCTCCCCCCTCCCTGTAATAGCTTTACAAGATGGGATGTTGGCTGCGGTGGAGACAAAGCTGCGGCTCTGCCGCTGTAGATTTTCCCTCGGAGATGTTAGCAGAACTTTAATTTCTCGCCCGTTAGGTTTGTGTAATCAAAACGGTGTGGTTATTTGGATGCATGGTTAGCGTTTTTGTTTCCATTTTAATCAGCGTGTCAGTCTATTTGTATAGGCTTCTCTCCTGATGACTGCAACCTCCTCGAGCCTTTACAGATTCTTTGATGCTTCCTTTTCTTTGAAGCCCTCCTCCGTCTTCCCTCGTTTGTTCACGTCCACTCCTCCTTTGTTTCTCCGTCTCCAGTTCACTACACGAAGACATCGGAGGGACCCACCCCCTGTACGGTCACGGCGTTTGCAAATGGCCCGGCTGCGAGAACATCTGTGAGGACTTCGGACAGTTTTTGAAGTGAGAACTTGCACAGTGACACTGATGTGACGTTGGAAATTATGTCCTCCTGCTAATACGGCGGCGTGTGCCTGTACAAGAAGCCCATTCTTTATTTTACACACACGCACACACGCACACACACACACACACACACACACACACACACACACACACACACACACGCACGCACACACACACACACACACACACACACAGGTTCTCCCCTGCACTACAGCACCTCCTCTCTGTGGGTTACAGAGGAGCGAACAAAGAAAACATCACTCCCTTTCAAACGGCACATTTTGACCTTCCAGACAGCCAGTTGACAGGGTTCAGCTCTAGCAGCGCAGGATTCAAACCAACTCTGATCCATAACAAATCTCCTTCCTGGCATGGAGGGCCCTGATAGGTTTGTGAAAAAGCGTCAAAAGCTAATGGCAACTCGCACGGCCGCACACTTACCTCCACAACAAAAGCCCCCATTCACTGTTGTCATGGTGCAGGCACCAGAGCGAATGAACTCTTCATGCTCCATCAACAATTTAGTTAATTAGCTCATTTGTAATTGGCCGGCTTTGTTGCCAGGATGTTAGTTGGGGTACATCAAAGGAAGAAGGTGTTTGCAGCACTGCCGATTACAGGTTATCACATTGCCACTCACTGAGAGTCTTTCTCTCTCTCTCTCTTTCTCTCTCTCTCTCGCTCGCTCCCTCGTTCACTCTTTCTCTCCCGCTCTCTTTCATTATCACTCTTTCCCTGGCTCCCTGCTCTCACACAGAGAAGAAAAGAAACGGAAAGCTTTAATTTGAATATTCTAATTAGATTTGTAATTAAGTGTGAAATAACGATCTGGCGAGTGTTTTTCACAGGCTGCAAATGTCCATGTGAATTCGTATAAACTCTTGAAATCAGGACATTGTTCCGGCGTATTTTCCAAATTATGCATTTTTCTACAGTAGCGACTGTAATAAGTTGCAGGAAGCAAAAAAAAATGACTGATACAAGAAAGTAGTTCACCCATGGGGATCTGCTGTAGGATTTGGGTCAGGCTTTTGCTAATTCTACAGCAGCATGGGAGCCGAAGCTAAAAGGTGTATGTGTGGAATGAATGAAGAGTGGTAAATATGACACGTTGGCTGCATCATTCTCACACTCTTGGCTGAAAGAGATGTTCATGATGGTGTTCCTATATCTTCCACTGGCCACAACTTAGACTACATGCGCATCAGTCCAGAGGGGAAGAGTTCGCCCTGAAGCTTGGGAACAGTGTGTGTGTGTGTGAGAACGCAAGCCTGCGTGGGATTAGCGGGTTTCTGCCATATCTTGTCCTATCACCTCAGTACACTTACTTAAAGAAGACGTCAGTCTATCCCCCTGCTCTGTTCACGCACAAGCACACACCTAAGCCTGTGTGCTCTGAGGATAGTGTTACTGGGTGGCTTAGCTGGTTATTTAGGTGAGGAGCAGAGACGCAGCGATGTGCCTGTGAGTCCGGTAAAGCTGGTGAGCCGGCGCAGAAAGGATTCCAGGCCGGAAGACGAAGACAGACGGAGGGAAAGCAGGGGTGGATTTTGAACTTCAGAAAACAAGAGCACAGGTTTGGCAGGCGGTTTTCATAGGAACGTTTGCTAGAACACCGGCTGCTACAAAACAGAACAGTTTACCCCCCCCCCCCCCCCCCCCCCCACACACACACACACACACACACACACACACACACACCTCTCCACACGCATCTGTGCAAGTCAGAGTCTGGCTCCACACTGTAACCCAGCCGAGCACTTGAAAACAGACACCAACAAAGAAGGCAGGCTCGTCACCAGAACAAAGATGGCTGCTCGCTGGCGTGCCTTGGAGCAGCGATTGTCGGTGTCAGAGAGGGCCCTTTTATGTTTCTAGAGATGCCAGCTGACTTCACGCATGCACACACACACACACACACACACACACACACACACACACACACACACACACACACACACACACACACACACACACACACAAGCAGTTTAAACCAGGTTACATAAAGCGGATGTCAGATTTGGATGACAGTTTAGATGTTGGGTGTGGGGTTACATGTGCAGGGAGGGTGTCGGCGGCGGTGGGGGGGGGGTGCTTGAGTCAAGCTGGAGCCTGGTAGCTTGCTGTAGGAGCTCGGCTTAGCGGCGGTGACACGTTTAGTC
This sequence comes from Betta splendens, assembly GCF_900634795.4. Taxonomy (NCBI): domain Eukaryota; kingdom Metazoa; phylum Chordata; class Actinopteri; order Anabantiformes; family Osphronemidae; genus Betta; species Betta splendens. The sequence goes on along the minus strand of NC_040889.2, from coordinate 7,839,280 downwards.
ATCTATTGTTTTGTTGCGTGAAGGAACTTGTCAAGATCAGCATTTAATAGCTCCTCAGCGCGCTTTTAAGTGTTCTCACCTGGAATAGGTCGCCCCGAGGTGGCTGGCACCCTGAATTAGCTCTCTGAAGTTCAAAATGGAGTTATATCAGTGGGAGTGTTGCTTGAGTGGTGGCTGGTGGAGTTTGTGTGTGTGTGTGTGTGTGTGTGTGTGTGTGTGTGTGTGTGTGTGTGTGTGTGTGTGTGTGTGTGTGTTAGTAGCGAGTGAAAGAGAGGGGGAGCCATTAGATCTATTAGTGCATGTGCTTGAGCTATTTTTACAGGGAGCTTTAGCATCATGCTACGATGCTGCATGAGGCCGTATAAGTGAGTATAAAACCTGCTTAGTGCAGTTTTTCTGTAACCCGCTGCACTCACTGATGTCGTTGCTCCTGTGTGTTCTAGGCTAGGTCAACCTTCCACCCTGTATACCTCCTTTTGAATCAATGTCCTCCCACCTCTGTGAGACACAGTCAATCTATACATAAACAGACACTTGCTCCCCCACACACACCCACACAGCGCACTTAACTTTTCCACACTGTCACCACCCCGCTCCTCCTTATTACTGGCAGGAAAGCGGGCTCCATGTTAAAATGGCAAGCTCAGCCGCTAACCTGAACGCTGGTGTCTGTAACCCGCTGCTAATTAAACCCACAAGGCAGCAGCCAAGTGTCTTCGTCTCTACGTTAACGTGCGCACACACTCACACACACATGCAGACACGGTGGAGGCAGGCCCCTGGCCCCTGGATAGCTGAGTTCCCCTCTACCCCTCCACATGTCTGCTGCTCTGTGACAAGACCTTTAAAACGGAGGACATTACTTATGCACCAACACCACGGGGAGAGTGTGTGTTTATGTGTGTGTGTGTGTGTGTGTGTGTGTGTGTGTGTGTGTGTGTGTGTGTGTGTGTGTGTGTGTGTGTGTGTGTGTGTGTGTGTGTGTGTGTGTGTTTATGTATGTTGGTAAGTGCAGCATGCGTGTAACTACATATGGTTGTGCATGTTTCTTCTGTTGTGTGCGTGCGTATTAGTTTGACTGAATCGCTGTGTTACACACAGACAGTTGGGGGACCTTAGTAGCCCCTGATAATACACACAGACAATTAGCAGAAGCGCATCATCCATATATGCTGGCTTGCACAGATTTATTATTGGGCCCTTAGTGGACGTTCATAGTATATACATATTCATATGCAGAACTGTGGGGAAAAGCCTCTGAGATGTTTTGCTCCCCTCTCTTTAAAAGAAAAGAAAAAGCACAGCATTCAGTAAGAAGAAATCTTTATCTACGAGTGAAAAGGCATCTCTCTCTCTCTTTCTCTCTTACTCTTTCTTTCTCTCTCTCTCTCTCTCTCTCTCTTTCTTCCTCCATCACCCTCACCCCTTCTTTGTCTCTTTATTTGCTCCTCTTTAGCTTTTCCTTAATCTTCTCACTCACAGTTCTCACAGTAAACACAAACAGTGGCCAGACAGGCTCCACGGTGAATCCTCTACTGTATCTTCTTACCATAAGTTTAAACAGCTGCAGCTCAATTCTGGATTATGTCTATTCCCGTGCTTTTTATTTGGTTATGGTCATAAGTGTGATGTGAAAACACATAAGAGCAAAGGCTTTGGAGGCAAATATCATACAACAATAAAGGGATCTAGTTTAATTATAGTGGGCAGTTTATTGTTCAGAGAAGACAGGAATACACATTGTCCATGTTTTGCTCACATCTAAATAAGGTATTGTTTCATTATTGCCCATCTGTCTCTGACCCCCTCCTCTTCCCTTTGTGTGGCGTTATTAATGCACAGTAGGACATGCCGCTATTTGAAAATTTCATAAACGCATGTAGTAATCTGCCTGTAATCACCTTGCTAACTGGCCAGTGGTGAAAAGTGCATGTAAGGCTGGAGGAGAGGCCTACACACACACACACACACACACACACACACGCACACACACTGACAAAAATATTCAAAAAACAAGCTGCCTGTCGAGGAGAGACAAACTTAATAATAGATTTTTCCCCTCTCTCTCTCTTTTTTGTAATGAGGTATCTTCAGGGACAGTGAGCAGCCTGCTCTGTGCTTTTGAAGCAGCTGTAATTCATGACATACACCATACATCATGTGCATAAGATAGCATTATGGGCAGTGAAATGAAAAGGGTATTTGCAACATTAGTTCCCTCATCCTGCGAGGGACGTGATTAAATGATTAATGAAATGCCCTCTTTTTTTCTTTTTTTTTTTTTTTTGCTTGTGCATTCTGAAACAGCAATTAGGCACCGGGCTGGAGGAACCCGCCCGCTCGCCCCTCCCCTCTCGCTCCTCACCCCTCCTCTTTTAATGCCACCTTATTCTTGATTCCTAATGAAATATTTCTGAGCATTAGACCCAGAAATGGCCGCAAAAATATCAGGATGGGTTGAAATGGAATGGTTTTAAATGCGTGCTGTGTAATTGAAAGGTACAGAGCTATTGAGCGGAGCTAGCGATTACAAATGTCCTATTCAGGTCTGTGATTGGCAGGCCGCGAGGAGACGGCTCGCTCGCTTGTTTTGCACGCTGCAGATAAACAAGAAGTGAGGGGTTGGGGAAAAGAATAGACTAATACAGCACGTACTTCTGTGTCTTCACACGTGTGTGTGCCCATCGATGTTTGAGCAGGTTCACGATAATGTACGCGAGTGTGTTCTTAGATAAAGCGAACGCCACGGAGGGAGAGAGAGAGAGAGAGAGAGGGAGAGAGAGAGAGAGAGAGAGAGAGGGATTTTGTACTCCTCTAATGCACTGGAGGTTGCGCTGTAAATGATCATTGAAGGGTCTGCAAGCTAACCTATAATTACTGGAGATAAAGTGGCAGCTCTGGCATTTCATAAGCATGCCTCCTCAAAGCTTGCTTTGTGAGTTTGTCACCAATGATCATTTAGATAGAGGCTCATTACACAGCATCACAACACTTTAGAAACCCCTTTTTCGCCCCATATTTGTGTATTGGTTGCTGCCTGTGTGTGTGTGTGTGTGTGTGTGTGTGTGTGTGTGTGTGTGTGTGTGTGTGTGTGTGTGTGTGTGTGTGTGTGTGTGTGTGTGTGTGTGTGTGTGCTTAACCAGGAATAAAGGTCTGTCTTAATGGTGAGGCTCTTTTGTGTCCTGCCGGTGAAATCCAATCAAGACAAAAACCCTCATTGACTGTTATGGCTGTCTCGCTGCCTTTTTCTTCTAATGAGGCGAACACACCAGATACATTTAATATGTCTGCCGCCGGATAATGCACCTTCAGTGGAGGAAGCAGCCTTTTGTGTGTCAAATGTTGCCGGTGTTAAATTGTGTGTATTGTTTTCCGTAAATGCTGGGCTGGCATCTTTTATTCTCTGTAGAAAGCGCCGCTCGGGGTGGCGCTGAAGTTAGCCATCTAAAGTGGAGCAGACCTATTGTCGTTATAAATATGGCACCTCACACCGTCTTGTTGCTTCTAATTACCTCATTTCAGAGCCTGACAATGGCTCCTCGCAGGATCCTATAGATAATTGTCCCACTATAGAAATATTACCATTAAAACAAAACAGTGGTGAACTTGATAGGGTAATTATCGTCCCCTACAGTTCTGATGGTAGCGTTCTGTCTGTGTTCACCTCCAGGCATCTAAACAGCGAGCACGCCCTCGACGATCGGAGCACGGCTCAGTGTCGGGTCCAGATGCAAGTCGTACAGCAGCTGGAAATACAGGTAAGTTTTCTGGCAGGTGATAAGAAGCGTATTGTTCAAGTTCCACCATTGTCACCTTTCAATGCGGCGAACTCGGCTCTCATTTAAGTCGCCAATCACTCAGTCAGAACTTTATTTTTATGAAAGTTGCACAAGCGAGAGAAAGGCCATACTCTGGTCTGCCTAATACTAGCACACACGCAGGACCATGAATTCAACAAAGCCACTAAACAAAGGAATCCTCGGGCCTTACAACGAAAGCCATTATGGCTGTTTTAATTGAATTAAGCGTGCGCTTTATTTTCTCCGCTTTCTTTTTTTTTCCTCTTCTTCTTTTTCTTTCCAATTAATAGCTAGCGCATCTCCCCCAGTCTGCTGTGTTAATTAACTGCACTTTGCACCTGAAGAAAGCTCAAAAGGAGGAAACTATTTTCAGTAGGTGGAGCGTGACCTTATTAAGGAGTCACGCTGGCTAGATAATGAGAGTGCTGATTGAGCGACATTATTACTCAGCACCGCCGACATCCGCTTCTCTTCCTTTTGAAAAACAAATAGATGTGTGTGTTTAAAATAAAGTGCCGGCACGAAGTAAGCAGAGCTCCAGCACACTTTGGGTCCGAGCTGCCCACTCACACATTTAAAGTTATTATTATTAAATTAAAATAAAATATTACAATGGAATTAACACTCCTGGAAATTTGATATGAAAGTCAATCTAAAATGCTAAGTGTGTATTTATTTTCACCTTTTGTTGTCTGTTTCGCCTCTCGTCCTCTTCTATTTGCTCTCTTCCACGAGAGCCGTCAGTAGTAATGAGGCCCAGCTCTGTGCACCTACTTGCTTGTCTCCTGTGTTCCTCCGTGTGTGTTAGGGGTATCGGGCTGGTGGGGGTGAGGGGGTGTCTGTGCACGGTCCGGTCGCTGTCACTCGCTGCGAATTAGATTGATGATAGACGAAGGCCGGGGGCCACTAACTGGACTGGGGAGGCGGGCCGCCTGCCACCCTGTTTAGAAGACCCCCTAACCTTTCAGCAGCTGCTGGCTGCGCTCCATCCCCTTAACAGTGTCCACAGGACTTTGAGCAGCCACTCAGGACCACCTAATTTATGGCCCATCCAGCTTGTTACTGTCAAAGCCTCGCTGACCTAAATTCTGCTATTGACAAAAAGATGAAATGCTATTTGTTTTGCCTGACCTGTCTGTGCCCTCCCCCCCCCCTCATCCCCCCGTCCTCTCACAAGCAGAACTGTTGGTTTATATCAAACCTTTTCCTCCTGTTTTGTGTTTTTGCCTCGTTGAGACTTTTGTTCTGGAGACCAGAGACTGATATCTCACACTCAGATTGTTGTTTTTTTGGGTATTCCTCTCCTCTCTTCTAATCTGCTCTAATATACTCTCTTCGTCTTTTCTTTTTCTTCTTCGCTTAACAGCTTTCTAAGGAACGTGAGCGTCTGCAGGCGATGATGACCCACTTGCACATGCGGCCCTCGGAACCCAAGTCATCTCCCAAACCAGTGAGTGCATATTGCTCTGGCTACTGTAAACAGGCTTGCACACACACACACACACACACACACACACACACACACACACACACACACACACACACACACACACACACACTGAAAACGAACAGTTTAACCTCAGCAGTTGTGCGAGTGACTGACAGAAGATGAAAGTGGGGAATGGGATTTGTAATACGGAGGTAAAGCTGCTTCTTATCAGGTATTGTGAGAGGACAATAGAGTTTGGAAGTGTATTAGATGGCAGAGCGGCGGAGTCCTTAGCTAAAACGCTGGGTCATTTCTTTGTGATAGATATAATAGCCAAAACAACCTGTTGGCTGCTGATGGCTGTTTGGCTCCGTGGCTGCAGCAGCACTCCAAAGTGAAATGAAAGAGCAGAAGATGTGTCATTTTAACAACAAACACCTGCAAATTACAGCCGAGTGCCGCAAGAAAGTGTTGACATAAATACCCGCAGTGCTGCTGAAATTGCTTACAGGAAAAAAAAAATCCCAAATTGTCCACGGGGTCACTCGCGGAGGAAAATGATGTCACTCCACATTTTCTTTCTCTTGCCGCTCACTTTTAGATTAAATGATGGTGAATGCATTACTTCTGAATAGTATTTGAATTTAGTATTAAGATCATACATTTTTGCAAACGTTATTTTCTTCCAGTTGTAGACATTTTGAAACGTTTGAGAGCAAAACATCGTTAGCGTGTTTCAGCTGCTTGCTAAGTGCCTGCTTTCAATAGAATAATTTTCCTCATCACCTCTCATCATAGAATGTAGATAATCACAAGATAGCATAATTATCCCATAATTCCATCAGGAATCAAACTCCCTTGTTATTATTCAATCTCTGTCTCTCTGTAGCTTTTTTTTTAATCTTCAAAACTCCAGCAGCTTGGTTCCATCCCGTCCAATAAAGAATTTGCAGCCTATAATCCGTGCCAGAATATGAATGAATGATGCTAATGAAGTATTGCATTACATAAAGCACACATGAAAGAGCTGCTAATTGCATTTGATGGTGGGGCAATTCAGACCGAATTCTTAAATGAACACTTTAGTCCTCAGTTTTAAGGCTCCCCCGGTTTTTCATGGAAGGTAAGATCAAAATTTAGTGTAGGGAGTGATGTGCTGCTTCAACAAAGGGGAGATGGGCTGAGGGGGGTTTAAATGGCTGCATGGATTCACAGTCAGATGTCACAGATGCAGAATAGGAACTTTGCAGCCATGTGATAAATACAAATAACCGGGTTAGGCCACCAGTGCTGGAAAGAAGTCCTATTTCCATTAGTGAAGCCCCCAAAGAACCAGAATCAGGTGAATCCAAGACACCAGCCACTGACTGCAGCATGACCCCATTTACTCTGTGAATTGCACTTCATTAAATGTTACCTTTTGGCCATGCCATGGATGGATGAGAATCAAAGTTAGCAAGGCTGCAAGTTCTGAATAATAAGATGCACTCCCTCTCTCTCACATTCTCTGTCTCTCTCTCTCTTTCCCTGCCCGAACCTCGACTGTGCATTCAGATGAGTGAGAGGTGACAAAGTCCCCCCTCCTCCTCGTATCTGTAATCAATTCTGTTTTGCAAAACTGGAATTGCATGCCTGCAAACATGTCACGCTTGTTGCCGTGTCTTGGAGGTGAAGAGGCAGCAAACGGCGACGGGAAGCTGTGTTTTAACATTATAATAGACAGGCGCACGCTCGCAAACAGACGCATGCCCATATTTTGAATGTGGTTTGCATATTTTCCGACTTTTTTATGGATTACACGGGGATTTGCACTTTACATACATCCGTGATTGCACAGCCGCTTGAGACGGTGAATTAATATTTAGATTTTAGTGGTGGAGTGTGTTTTAGGTGGTGGTTTGCTAAAAAGAAAACATCGGTTTGCACTTTGAACGAGTCTAATTAATAGTTCTTGTTTTGAAAATGAATAAAGAAAAACATTCTTGAGTTGGCTTTCGTACATAACCACAGTATAGTATTAAATCTTCACACACAGCAATCTGTGAAGTCGTATGTGCAGAGGGCCCTCATCCCCTCCCAGTGTAGCAGCTCATTAGGGCTAAGTGGGCATTCACTTAGAAATCATCTGAACCCCTACATCCAACAGAGTCTCTCAGACTTGACATTCTGTCGTATTTATCAACACATGCCAGAAAGCGACCACTGATACCTTCTCCTCTCCCTCACGCCTCCGTCTCCAGCCGCCCTCCTCGCCCGCCTTTCAAGTCACTTTTAATTCCGGCTCCCTGCAACGGACGCATTCCACGTGTAGACTCACAATTAAGGCAATTTGGCTTGAATATATAACGATGTCATTACCATTCCAACTAAATTAGTGCGGAGACTCAAAGGTCAGTTAGGAATTTTCCAGTCGGTTAAAGCCTCTCACATGAGATTTGGGCAGCGATCGCAGAAGTGCTGCAAAAAGCTGGACAATTAGCGAGCGCAGTCGGCTCCGCGCTGGAGGTAACTACCACTCTGTGGGCGAGTGTGTCTAGAGTCATCAGAGCCGTGCGCGTCGATGTTTTAGATCTGGGCGTTTCGTTCAGACTTTACTTCCTCGCGCGGTCTCACCGGATCCGGGCGCGTTCATCGGTTTTTACTGTGCGTCCTGCTTGAATCGCCTCCAGTTGCGCAGCTGATCCGATGACGTCCGTACACGCGTGTGCGTAACCTCCCAAAGAGGCGCTTATCGGCTTAAACTCATGTTGGTACAGTAGCTGGGACTTCTTCTGAGTCACAAACTTATTGAAAGATGTGACCAAGGGCAGCGAAAGGTCAGGGGGAGGTCAGTGGCGTTGACCTGGGGTCACAAACCCACGTGGACCACCTCACACCAGCTGCAAATACGATTCTAGCAGCGCATCATCGCCTGAGTGTGGAGGGACTATGGGTGGTTGTGGGGGAGGCGGTGGAGAGGGAAGGAGGGAGGGAGTGATAAATAGAGAGATAAAGAGAGATGGGGCCGGGATAACACAGGGGCTGATCGTTGGATAATCTTGAACAGCGTGCTCTAATTAGAATTCTTATGATACAATTTGGTGGTTGTAATTAGTGGAGATGGGCTGGCTGCTCTCCACGAGCCTTGTTAGTGGAAACACAGCTGTGTTAGAGAGGAGGAGAGCAGACACTCAGCTCTGTCAGAGAAACCGCAAAATAATGCTTCGCTCTCTCTCCCCCCCCCGCTGTTTTCCCACGCTCCCCGTGCGCCTCCGCCGCAGCTCAACCTGGTGTCCAGCGTCACCATGTCCAAGAACCTGCCGTCGGCGTCGCCCCCCAACTTACCTCAGACCCCCACCACGCCCACGGCGCCCATCACGCCCCTGGCGGCCATGCCCCAGGTGCCGTCGGTGCTGGGAGGAGCCAACGTGCCCAGCATCGGAGCCATGCGCAGGCGCCACTCGGACAAGTACTCCATGCCCCTGTCGTCAGGTAGGACCAACTACTCAGCGCTGCACACGACACCGACACGCGGCTAGAAACCAGAAGATGTGGAATGCTCACGTAACAATAAGATCCTCCACATCCTGCATTGTGCCTGTGATTGGACGTCAGACTCTTTTCGCTGGTTTCTCATTCAATCTGAATTCCTATTTGAAACATAATGTCGAAACTCCAAATACCATGTGGTGCCTCAGCGCTGAGCTGGGCACTGTTAATAGCACTCAACCTGTGATGGTGCTCTGGCACGGCCCTCACGAGTGTTGCTCTTACCAATGTTAGACGTGTGGTGGGTTTATAAAAGCAAGCCCGTGTTTAATCATTTCATATGTAAATAGACAAGAACTTCCTCTGTGCATAAATATTACATGAATGTTAATTAAGTTTAAATAATGGTGAAAATACAATATTTATCACATTAAGATGTGCCATGTGTTGAGCTTTGAATTTTAAACGGTCCGTCTTTGATGTTTATATTTACTCTGTCTGTATTTAGTGTGAAGACACATAAATTATTCAACTTCACCCTAACTAACTACAGGGATCTCATTTTATGGATGTATTAGTGTTTAAGATCTCTCACGAGAGAGATTAATTAAAAATGCATTTTGGTGGACGTAGAAATGCTGATTTGATGCTGTCTCTTTAACCCCCCCCCTCCCCAATACCTCTCTCTCTCCACCCCCCCACCCCCCTTTTTTGTCTCCCTCCCTTTTAATTTGATGAAACCTTGAGTAATTTCAATACCTAAAGGAATAAAAATTTACCAATTATTTCAGGTGGTGACACAGTATTTATTTTTCCAGAGATCGCCCCAAACTACGAGTTTTATAAGAACGCAGATGTCAGACCGCCATTTACTTATGCAACCCTCATAAGACAGGTGAGTGGGAAACAAATTAACATTGCCTGATTAGATTAAAATTAATTGCTGCATGAATCGCGTCAGCTCTCTCTCTCTCTCTCTCTCTCCCTCTCTCTCTCTCTCTCTCTCTCTCTCCCTTCCTCCCTCCCTCTCTTTCAATCTGCTCACGTGCTTGGTCCAGCTTCGCCGTCTCGTTAGTAAACCGTTATTTGATGTCGTCTCATTCCAGGCTATCATGGACTCTGCCGACATGCAGTTAACGCTTAATGAAATCTACAGCTGGTTCACGCGCACGTTCGCCTACTTCAGACGCAACGCTGCCACCTGGAAGGTAACCTCCACGAGCTCCCGCACCTCCACCCTTCACACAGTAGAGCCAACTCCTCCCTCTCCCTGAAGTCAAACCCCAAACCTGTAGAGAGCCTGTATTTACGGAGCGATTAGCACTCCTCTGCCCTCCTTTCTAGCCTTCCTCCCGTTCCAGCCCTTTCTGTCTCTTATTTGTTTTTTCCTCCATTCCGCCTCTTCTGTTTGGAACTGACAGCTGAAAGAATTATTCTGCCTCAGATATCGTTTTCTAATTTGGTGCAATTAATAGCGGAGGCTTGGCGTGGAGAGGAGAGGCGCTCTGACGCACTAATTATACAGCAGCCACTCCATCATCAGCACCTTTTGTTAAGAAAGACACCCCTCCTCCTACTCCTGAAGCCACCCTCTCTCTCGCATATCATTGGTTAATTAGGAGGAAAAAAAAGAGGCGGCTGTTTGCCTGTTAACCAGCTCTGAGCCACGTGAAGGGGAGCCACGCGCTAAACTACGGGGTTAAGGGTGTGTTCATGTGGAACCAAAGCAGGGAGGAAAGTGAGAACTGGCCTGTCATGGAGGGAGCGCTCTTTATTTACCACACAAAAGGCCCCATTTGTATATGTGTCCGTACAACTTATTGTCCCGTCCGCCCCCACAAAGCTGGTAGAAGATGCCTCACCTGCAGCACGCGTCCGCCCGCTGATCTGATGGAGGAGGGAGCTTCAGTGTCGCCTTTGGCCTTTGTGGCCGCGCACGGGGCTGGAGGGAGGGACTCGAGCGGGCGCTCATCAGCATGCAAGGCGCCACCAGATTTAGCAAAGTGAATTAATTTGGATTTGGGATGCAAATTAGCGCACGGCGTGCGACGGCCCATTCAGGAGGGCCATGCAAATAAGAGGCCGGGCGTCCGTTTCCCAGTTTGTCGGATGCAGCTCACACACAGTGGCGTTAGGCGATTCGTTGGTTTCTGGGGAAGAAAAAAAAGCACGGGCTGTTACCCTGTGATACAGTGACAATGATATCACAATGACATTCGAAATATCTTGTCCCGGTGTCTCCCACGCCTCACAATAACCAAGGTGATCTATTTACATCCGCAGCTCCCTTTGTAGGCATTAGTGGGATGATCAGCGACGGGCTTGTCATTTGATTAACGCCGAGAATTTGTTTAAGAAAAGAAAGAAATGAAAGGTAGTTTAATATCTCAGCTTGGTCTCATCAGCTCAAAAGAGGAATCCACCCCCCACCCCACCTCTCCCTCTCTCTCTGTCTTTCTCTCACCCAGAAGCTTATTAGTTCTAACTATATAGCATGCATAATAAAACTGCTCATTTGCTCATTAATATTAAAATTATCATATTCAGAGCCATGGGCATTAAGATCAATCAAATCCTGGGATTTTCAGGTCAGATGCGAGATCTGCTTATGAGTTTTTTTCTGAATCCCTTTTTCTTGCAGAAAGAGCAGTACACACCAGGCTAAGAGAGATGATAAATATGAGAAGCAGGGATATTAAAGCCATGGTTATTATTTGTAGAGTCTGATGCATGTTTTAATTATCTTCATATGGTCATGTTAATATAAGGGGACTTTTTTATACATGTAGAGATTTTATTTTGTAATTAAGGAAACATTTATTGTGAAAGAAGCATCCTGTTGTCATTCAGATTAAAAATTTAAAACATATTAATGTCACATGAGCCCAGATGTGACACACCACTCAGAGCATCTGGACTTATAGATGTCACAGTTCAACTTAATCCCTCACACGCGCGCGCGCGCACACACACACACACACGCACACACACACACACACACTGGTGGAGCCTCCTGATGACTGCCTGTCTTTTTTTTTTCTTGCCATACTGTCATGTTTAAAGCGATGTGTCCATTAAGAGCAATGCTTCTCTGGAGCAGAGAGGGTTACTGACATCACCATTATCAAGGCCAGCATTACCACTTCTGTCACCACCATAAGCCATTCGCTATGCTGATTACCTCCTTTTAGCCTACTTACTCTGATTGATATGTACTGTGTGCAGGTCTTGTAAGAGCATTCATTCTCTCTCAATTTTTACTAATTAAATCAATGGTGCGTGAATGTTAAGAATTTCTTCAAAAACGCCAGGAAGAAATCAATTTCCAGGGCTTCGTCTTCTTTAAATTTCTCTCTTGATGGATAATGAATGAATATGATTGGTTTTACCTCACTCCTCTGACCCACGTGTCGCCCCTCTCTCTCTCTCTCTCTCTCTCTCTCTCTCTCCCTCTCCCTCCCGCAGAACGCCGTCCGCCACAACCTCAGCCTGCACAAGTGCTTTGTGCGCGTGGAGAACGTGAAGGGGGCCGTGTGGACGGTGGATGAGGTGGAGTACCAGAAACGCAGGTCGCAGAAGATCACAGGGTACGGCCTCCCTCACACCCCAGGCCTCACACTCACACGCTCTGTCTCTCTACCACTTCATATTGAATAGTGCTTTTACCACTATATTGATGCATGTTGAGCATGAGTCCTGTTCCACTCATCTCTTGTTTTTGTTGATTCTTCCAGAAGCCCATCACTTGTCAAGAACCTCCCCTCCAGCCTTGGCTATGGAACTGCACTAAACGCCAGCTTACAGGTACGAGCCTCTGACCCGCCGCTGACTGACCGCAGGGCGGCTGCCTGATCGATTGACCAATCGAATGGCCGAGTGAGTGGCTGAGTGACTCACCTGTACGCCGTCAGGCTCACACGGCCACCCTGTGGTCAGTCCAGGAAGCGACTGTCCCTCTGCCCCCCCCCCCCTTTCGACCGTGGCAGCCATCCCAGATTGATAGCAGCATGTGCAAATGTAAGGGCATGTGCATTAATATTTATCTAAGCTGTCATAAATGATTTGGCTTCATAGTGTATGCCTGGCGAGGTGCTCATGGCAAAACTTTAAAAATTTAATCACTGTATATAACTTTAATGCACAGCAGGCGAAAGTGTCAGGAGTTTTTATTATTTTGAGGTAAAGTTTTCGGGGCCTTTTTTAATAGCCACACCACTGAAGGGCATATGAATGGCAGCTGGGGGGGGGGGGGTTACTCTAGTTGTCATCCGAATTGACACTGGGGGAAAAATAGCCTGCAACAGAGAGGAGCAACGAATGAGTTTTAGTAAATACATCAGTCTGTGAGCTGCCTCCTTCCCCGTGCTTTATCTCTGCCTCCGTCCTTCTAACGTCCAGTGTTTCTCCCCCTTCGGCTTCTGCAGGCCGCCCTGGCAGAGACCTCCTTGCCTTTGCTGGGGACCCCCGGCCTCATGAACAGCGGCGCCGCCGGCCCCATGGGCGGCAGCTGCCACGGCCTCCTGGGCGGAGACCCTTCCGGGCTGACGGGCGGCAGCCCGCCCGGACTGCTGGGCGGGAGCCCACCGGGGCTGCTGGGCGGGAGCCCCCCCACCCTGCTGCAGTCGGCCCACGAGGAGCTCAACGGCTCGCTGGACCACCTGGACACCAACGGACACAGCAGCCCCGGCTACTCCCCACCCGTACACATGTGAGTGAAGAAGCTACACCCTCACTCCTAATAAAGACTGATTCTGCCATAGCATGTGATTCATCACAGTGTATGTCTAATGCCTTCAAAGGTTAAAAGCAATGGGCACACATCATACATATATTTTATGATGATGGTGATGTGATGAGTCCTCATGTGAGAGAGCAAGCACACACCTGCACGCTTACAGCCGCTGTCCTCGTGCCCTTTGTTAGTTTAATTGCCTGATATTTAACCCACAGTACAAGTATTTGCTTCACTTTGCCGTGACCTGAGGGCAGGGCTCCGTTTCCAGACCCTATTGTGTTCTAAGCAGACTTTTCCAATTTCCAGTGGCGCTGTGCTTCATACCTGACACTTAGTTTCAAGTCTATAAATAGCCTCGATTACGCATTCGTCTTTAATTACACCAGTATCTGCATTATAGGGGTTTAGCTGTGATATTTTATGCAAGACTGTGCTTATTAATATTTAGTAAGTGCAGCATTAATTACTTTAAAAATCTCTTCTTTCCCCGTCGCCATCTCTGTTTTAATGGAGCTGAGAGAGAGAAGGAGAGCGTTTTTTAAAAATTGATTTCCTGAGTTTCGGTAACGAGCCGAGTCTGCGACGCTGGCCTCACACAGTAACACTCGGCCCTGCTGCCCTGACACTGCATGCATCCGTCTGTCCGTCCCCCTCTCCCCCCGTCTCCACCCGCCGCTACGCAGCCGCGACAACCTCAAAATGGAAGAAGTGTGTTTTTCGCGTGCGGCTTTTCCTGGATGTGTTTAAATAATGGACCGGCTCGTAGCACTAAACTAAACAGTACACCACCCTGACGGCCTCGCTCTGGAGAGGACTCCTGAGTGGGACCAAGTCAATCCAACAATTAGACCAGCCTGTCCTCCCCTCCACATCTAAAGGTCGATGCCATCAGCTTAACTACAGACCAGATCGTCCTGGGACCTGCTGGGTGTGTGTGTGCAGGGAGGAGTGATTTAAAGAAGGACCCTGCAAATCTGAGTGACCAGAAAAAAGCAAATAAAGTCACTTTACTCCGTCACCGGCGTCCTCTAATTGTTTGGGGCGGCCTCTGTTTAGGGTGAGCCCGGATGCGGATGCTGCTTTCATGGCCTCCTCCCAGCGCTCCCGGCGGCGCTCCCAGCCGCCATCAGCTGGACTAATGCCCTTATTTGCATCCCTGACATACCTCTGCATGATTGCCACGGCTGCTAATCTCCAATTGATGTGAGAGCAGGCGTCTCCGGAGCACGCGCGCGTATTTATTACGCCGCGAAGTCCGGCGTTTACTCCTGAGCGACTCCATAATGGCGGCCGGCCATTAAGCGCTAAATGGCTCATCCACATATTTTAATAAAGTGTCGGAAAGCGCAAGCGGGTGAATATGGCCCTGCATATTTTCCCTTCCACGCCACCCAAACTAACTAATGAGCAGCATGCTAAACGGAGAGCGCGGGAACACGCAGGCGATTGTTGTGATGCATTCGTTAATTCATATCATACCTGAGTGATGTATTACACTGAGCTGAATGAGCACTAATCAGCCACACAACGGAGGCAGAGTTTTCTTTCTCTCACCACCTTCGCAAATGCGAGGGGCCAGAAACAGAAATATTCATCGCTCCCTCCGCCTGCATCCGCTCCCCGCATCTCACATCAGAATATTAATTTACAGTATTTGGCTGTGAATATTAAAGTCATCTGCACCTTTTAAAATTCCTTTCAACCGCGCCCTCTGCTCCTGCACTGATGACGGCAGCCCGGGAGATCGGCTGCGAGACGCGTCCTAACGCTCCGCTACTTGATAAGTCTCCCTCTCTCTCTCCCCCATTCTCCTCTTTAAAGGCTAGGGGGATTTCGTGATGCATCCGATGTGTCGGGAATAATTAGGTTTTGTCAGATTTATCATCGTCTCCCTGACTAGGGCCCCAGATCATGTTATACCCTGTTTGTGTGTGACAGTGTTATTATTCTTGTTAGTGGCCCAACACTTTCCTTGCCGCTCCTCTGTTGTGCTGCGGGGAGACGCGTCCGGCTCGAGACGCCCCCTTCGCTTCCTGCCCAGCGCTTATTGACAGTGGCTAAAGATATTCATCCATTTAGAGTTAAAAACATGTATCATGGTGTCCGAGCGAACTGCCGGGGCTGAAGTTGATTAATGGCAGAACCTAGCTGCCGATTTTTCCTCTTGAGGAGCGACACGCACAGCCGCTGCATATTAACGAGTGGCTGCGCTTTCTATTAACTAGATAAAAAAGCCTCTCCTCTGCCTTTGCTCCAGGGGGCTCAGGGATGAGAAATTCTCCATTATTTATCATGTGGCCTGTCCCCCCCCCCCCCCCCCCTTTTTTTTCCTTTTTCATGTATTTCAACCTGGTGTCATCAGTAAACTTTTAAATGCCAAACATGTCTGGAACATCACAGCTTATCGTCCTTACAGGGGCCCTGTTTTTCATGCATTTTTCACGCGCTTACTTACAGTAGACGTGAGGCATCATGTTGAATTAGCGTCCCGCAAACAACACGGTTGTTACAGTCACCAGATAATGCATGTAATGGCTGTTGCAGGCCTGTGTCTGATACAATAAATATTTATCTGC
Organism: Betta splendens; assembly: GCF_900634795.4. NCBI lineage: Eukaryota > Metazoa > Chordata > Actinopteri > Anabantiformes > Osphronemidae > Betta > Betta splendens. The sequence continues at coordinate 7,823,272 of NC_040889.2, read as the reverse complement.
TGGGAAAACGCGGCGCTACGTGTTATTCATGCACTGAAGCAGAAAAGCAGTTCACCAAACCCTAAAACCAATGTGATTGTGTCGTCGTAGGCCAATTCACGTGAAGGAGGAGCCGCTCAACATGGATGACGACGACTGTCCGATGTCACTGGTCACAACGGCCAATCACAGTCCAGAGCTGGAGGACGACCGGGAGCTGGAGGAAGGGAACTTATCAGAAGACCTGGAGTGACTAGGAGACAGTTTTTTGTCGACGTATTCCTTCGCCCAACCGCACTGTTTGTCCCACACAGACCTCCTGCAAGACTAGAAACCACTCCACAGTCCACACGACCACAGCTGACTCTCTCTTTGTCTCTCGCACCACTGGGACTATTTATTGCGCATGCATCCGGATGGAGACCAGTCCAGAGGAACTGTTTGTTGCAGCCCTTTGGGATCCCTGAACATGTCGGGCATGAGATGTCTGATTAAAAAAGAAAAAAACTCTTGGAGACCTGCTTCATTAGAGGTGGCTTGGCCACACACAGTACGAGGCTGACGGACTCATGGATGGGGAAGAACACGGAGCGAATGAGCGAGTCATGTTGTGTTGCAAGCTGGCGGCCTCGTGTACTGCCTGAAAGGAAGATGTTTTATGTTTGTGAATAATCCAGCCCACAGTAGTTGTTAATGTCTAGGGACAATTGCTGGTTCAATTCAAGTTGTTGCTCTGTTATCATTTGCACAGGAGTAGTCTCAGACATTTGTGTCACTGCCTGTATGTTGCTATAAGAAAACCAGTATATTATTTTGTGCTTTCTTACCATTGTTCATTTCCAAATATGATTTTTCGACGCCACCAACTGTAAATGCCATTCCCTGAATCACGCCCGTAACAGACCTGCGGTACCAAGACTGTTGTTGCAGCTGTCCCAAAAAAAAGAGTTGGCCTCCTGTCCATTAACTGTCTGTGATTAAAAGTAAGAAAACTGGAAAGTAAGTCGGAGGGAAAGAGTTTGTGTAAAGCACCATTTACAGAACAAATGCATTACTGCATAATTTTCTTCTTGCTGTTCTCCTTACCTCCTCGTTCTAAAGCTTTGTCTACCTGCAAACAGTCACAGGCAACAGCTAGAAACCAAAGCCAACACTAGCAATGGCCAATAGCTTATAGACCGAAGCCACCAAAACTCCCTTTGGCGCCTTCTGTCACTTTAAACTAGTACAAAGAGAAGCTTTCGTTCCGCAAACTACCTTCGAAAAGAAAAACCTCTGGGATTGTTTCATTTAGCCCTATACAAAGATGCTCACGAGGGAGAGGGAGAGGAAACAAAGGATGGTGACGTGTAATTGGAGACCTTCCTGCCACATGTGCTGTAGGTAAAGAGGCAACGCAGGCGATCTGTGCTGGCGATCAGAGCAGTACCTGTAAAAGTGGATCATGACCAAAACGAAACATTTTGTGTGTTCAATGGAAGTGCAGACTCATTGTGTTGTTGTGAAGTTTCTTTCATGTTTTTTTTACTTTTTGCTATGCTTTAAACATCACAAGTCATTCTCTTGTCTTTTTTTTCTAACCTGGTAATTATGTAATGTTCTAAGTGGGACTGTCAAAATAATGTCACGTCTTATTTCTGTGGCGGTTTTTGTTCGGAGCCGCGCCGAAACCGAAACTGAAAACATCGCTAACCAAACATGAAAAATATCTAGTGAAGCCAAATAAGTCATGATTTCAAGTTGAACGTGCAACGATGTGGCTTGGTGACCGTGTAGAAGCAAATAATAATAGCCATTGCGGGAGAGGACAACAAAGGTGAGAGGTGAGCTTTCGTGGGCGATATTGGCTCTGCGGTGTGTGGTGTGAGGCTGAGGTGCTGCGTTCAGGCCCGCTTTGTAAAACACACAATATGCCCTCACAGCCAATGTCCTCTAGAAAAGTCTTGTTGCTTTAATGGTCATTTCTGTTTTCAGTAAACCAAAGTTACACAAAATTCTGCCTCCTCTTGTATGGGATAAAGAAACGCTAAACCGACCACCCGCGACCTGTCAGAGACACGTGAACACGAGCTCACACGCAGACTCCTAAGCTCTCGGCCTTCGGTTTTTTCTTTTCTCCTCCGCTGTCAAGGAACCGACGAGTGGCTCTGTGTGCGTTCCGCCCGCTTTCGACCAAAACGGAAAACACACTGTGCATACGTTGTTTTCAAGCACCGTGCCAAACGCCAACAGTTGGCTGTGAGAGCTTAACATACAGACACATGCAGTACTGTACAAACACACAGCATGGCACGCACACGCACACACACGCACACACACGCACACACACACACACACACACACACACACACGAGCACACACTCATACGCCGGTTCCGCGTCAAGAGGCTACTGGGCCCCGGGAACCAGGCTTATCCCTTCAATACTGAGCTGGAGTCAGCAGAACTTCTTAATAATCTTATCACACCAAATAAAAAAAGGACACTGCGTCATTCAAAAAAAAAAAAAAAAAAAAGGGTTCTCCCACTTTCCCAAAAAGGCTTTCTAAAAGCTTCTACCTCTGCACAACCAATTCAGAACAATTATGACAGATTGCACGAGTTGTGAGGACGCCGCGAGCGTTGCGACACCGTCACCAGGCTCCTCCCACAGGACGCGGCTCGCACCAACGTTTACATTCCCCGCGTGGACGCGCCGAGGGCCTCGCGTTGTACCCGGTGGTCCTCAAAACGTTTGTAGAATGATGATGTATAGATCACCTGTAAGGGAATATTGTGTTTTAAAAATGCATGTCTAAAAATCATTTGGTGGACTGGAAACGAGAAGTAATAAAAAGAATATAATAAAAATCACCTGGACGAAGGCCTAAACGGACGTACAATGCATCGGAGTGCATTACCTCAGATATGCTGTTTTGGGAGGGATACAACCTGTCAGCCACAGAATGCATATTACCTGTAGATTTGCATGGGTTTTGTATAAATTAAGTAAAAAATGTCTAAAATAGTTGCTTGCACATAATACCAGAAAGACCTCCAGAACTGCGATCTGCTCCTCCACTAGATTTTAGGATTGTCTGGATTTTCTGGGTTAATTTTGTCTGTATTTTGATAACTGTGCATACTTATGTAAAAAAAAAAAAAAAGCGTCGGTGGACCCATAAATTTACCAGACTTTTTTCTAAGAGGAAAAAAAAATCTCAGTGTTTTCTTTTTCTGACTTACCTGAATTTTTACTGTTTCTCTCTCTCTCATTGCTCGCTAAGAATAGCAAACCTGCTTTTTCTGCATCTGCTTTGCGTAGCTGTAAGGCTTAACCTAATGTGTGTATTTATTGCTTGTACCTCTGTGCATACTTTATGAAGCATTATGTCTGGCAGTTGAGTCATGTATCCTTTCTACTGCTATCCTTCTCTAATAATTGGGAATATGATCCCCCTATGTATACAGTAAATTGGGACTGTAGCAAACATATGTTTATGTAATTGGTGAAAACTCTTATTTTTGGTTTGTTTCTTTTCCTTTGGAACGAGATTCTGCTCCTTTTTTTTTTGATACTTTTCATTACTGTGTACTGTGTCCATACGTTAAAGGTTCTCTGACATTAGAAGGTCATGGCTGAGAATTGTAACAGACGTTATTATTTTCTGTATTCATGGCATTTCACTGCTGAATAAAATAAAGGACCAAAACTTGGAATTTGAAAAGCAACTGTCTACCTCCAGCATCAGAGAGCATTTTCTTTTTCCTCCCTTTCCACTGTTACACATATATCTTTTATTCTACAAAGGCACAGCCATGAAAATCTAGCTGGCATTACACTTTCAACGTTTCAGGAGCTGCTGCTTCAGAGAAGTGAAGGAAGGGCTTGGAAAAAAAAAACAATTAAAGTTTAATGTATATGTTACAAGGCTTTGTTCCAGCTTCCAGCACCTAGAGTCTTGTTTAGAGGAGCGGGACAAGGCACCGCATCGCCCACCCCTCTGGACCTGTAATGGGTTTAGCCTTTGTATGATTCAATCTCACTGCTTTCATGTACCACAAGCATGTCCCAGTCTACGCCGAGCGCTGCTGTGTACCTTGAAAAGCTTTTGTAAGTGACTTACGCAGCTAGGCTTCATTTCTGGGCTGCGCACTTGCAAAAGTGGTTTTGGCACAAACCGCATTATGAAGTCTGTTGTCACGCTCGTGTTTAAAAAAAAAAAAAAAAAAAAGCCGGCCTCGTTGCCGTCCGGGTTCTGCATCATGTATCGAAAACAAAGATGTGAACTTTCATCATCCGCCTTCCATCCTCCATCCATCTTCGAGACGGCAGTTTCCCCCTGACACTTCAAAAGGGAAAAAAACAAGCTTTTTAGCCTTTGGATTTATGGATGTTGACTGGTAAAATGCTATGACATGCCATGTGGCTAAATCAACTCCAGCAGGCCCACCACACCTTGTCGGTCATGGAGCCGCCGCACACTGACACCCTCATTGAGATTCAGGCGGAATCTACCATGACCAATAGGTTGCCCATTAGCTCGTCTGTATTCCGAGAGCCCTCCACGCGTTCCGAGGGCTGCTTAGGGAACGTCGGGGCCTTTGGATCATGTCCGCTGGTCATTTAATGGCAACACTGATGCGTGCGCTTCCTCCCCGCCATGTGATGTCCCCCGAGAGGCCGCAGAACAACAATGTTTTTCGGGCCAAGCCCGGGCGTCCGCCTCCTGTTATCTCCTCAGCAATGTGGTTCCGGAGCATTAGCTGGCTCGCGAGGCGCCCGTCCGCCCAGCTATTTATGCACTTGGAGGTGTTTGTGAATTCAAGTGAGGGATCGCATACGGAGCGCAACAAGGGCCGCTGTGTACTACACAACATCAGAGGCAGCTCCGACATTAAAGTGTGGGAGCGCCTGCTATAGACCCTTCTTTCAAAGGCCATGAAATAATAATGGCTTGTGGTTAGAGAGGTATCCATGAGTCACACTGGCTGCTTTTCATAAAGTGGAGTTATTTACAGTGCGATGAATAAAAGAAAGGGGAGCTGCTGGTGCAGGCCTTTTCCACATGAGCGGTGCTGGGGGGGGGTTCAGGCCCTCTAATGCACAGTGGCACTGGAGGATACTGCGGGACAGACTGGCCGAGGAGACGTGTGTGCTGTCACCCCGCTGAGCTGCAGTCTGGCTATGCTAAGCTAACCAGCGTCCGCGTCTTCTACGGCGCCGACCAATTAGATCCGTTTAAAAGGCAACCCCTGGTGGGATTGGCTGGTAAATATCTCTACTCTGGCAGTTTATTGATTACGAGCGACTCTATCTCTCGCTCCATCCGCTCCCCCCGAGCCGCCCGTGCGCGTCGGCTCCCCGGAAGACGCTCGCCCCCGGGCTGCGAAATTGCCTGCTAAATAGTCCGAGGCAACGGCGACGCTAATTGAGATCATCATTATTATAATTGCGGGCCCTGAAAAGCGCGTCTTAAATAATTTGCATTGCTCTGGAGTTGATATTGGACGCAGTGGAAAAAATAATTGCACCGCTCGGAGGCACGAGGCTGGGTTCAGCGGAGGCACGGGGGCACTTTGGCCCCACGGTGGAGTTCTTGCCCGTTCTCCTCGGCTCATGAGCTCAGACTACGTTAACGCTGGGCCCGATTCAAAGCCGACTGCAGCTCACCTGCGCCGTGACGCGCTCCGCTCTGTCAGAGAGAGCGCGGCGTGACCTCCGTACGTAAAAGTCCAGGCGCGGTTACGACCTGACGTGAAGGTGCTTTTCACTGTGTGCAGATGTGATGTGCAGGCGCTCGGTAATGTATGCGAGGCAAACGCCCATTCCTCCGACTGAAACAAGGGATTAACCCAACAAAATGGTGAGAAACTGCTGATATTCATGAATTCTTGCCTGTGGCGCATACAACTACACCCCCCCCCCCCCCCTCCCCCGTCTTCTCTCACACAAGAACAAAAAAAAGAACTGACAACAGCCCTAATGAACATGATACAGCTCATTATTTGTTTGCTTCGTGGGGAGCAACAACAACAACCCTCCTGGGCGGCGGGCAAATCTTCTTCCTGTGAAAACGAGCGCATTACAGGAGAACGGAGGGGCAGAATCAGATTAACTAAATCCTCTTAGAAACAACACACGCCTCCAAACACGCTGCTCGCCGTTATCGCGCGCGGCCCTTGTTCCGCGCGCTGTATCGCTCTCTCTCTCTCTCCGCTCCCCATGAATCAGGCCGTTGGAGGTGGATGGAGGGGTGCAGGTGGCTGGAGAGGTGACGCCGAGGAGGAAAAAAACTCAACTATCATATTTAATCCATGGTAATCACATCTGGCCTTAATCACCAATTCATAATGGAATTTCTAATGGAATGATTTCAATTACCCACCACCACCGGCACCATCCAGTCCTGCAATTAAATTAGAACAATGCAATTGTATGTCTTCCTCAAATCCCAACATGTTTATGTTCTACAAAGCTCAGACCCCTTTTTTTTGTTTGTGGAACTTCTAAAGGAGAAGTTTGGTTTGGGCCTCATGGAAAAAGAACCCGTGAGTTGATCATGTGGGGGCTGGGGTAGTAAAGGAAGCGAGCAGAAATCTGCAGCATTAGTGAGGAATGGTGGGTTAAATCACTTACTGAAGATTTTTAATGACATTTCAGTGTTCCTGGTATAATTACTCTTCATCCGAGATGGGCCGTAATGCTGTTGGACAGTCGCGGTTCAGGCTCGCTAGCTCGCTTCATTAGCGTGTCATTCCTATTTCACATCAGAGGCTTTAATTGTAATGCTGAATATGCACAGCTCTCCACAGAAGCCTAATCAAAGTGGATCCACTTGTATTATTAATATCAGAAATCAGCCCGCTTGCTATTTTTTTATAAATAAAAGAATACAGACACATAAATCAGCTGTCATTTATTAGCATGGCCCTGGCATATCCGCCAGACATGCAAGAAGAGCAACCCCGCCCCATCCCTGTTCCTCCCGCATCACTCATCAAGATTTAAAAAGAATGAAAAGACAGAGAGGAGAAGAGAAGAGCATCAAATATACATAGTGATTCCGCCTTGAAGTAATCAGATTACAAAGCAGGTGACACCAATTTTGGACTGTGAGGAATGATGGGAGGACGGACGGACGGACGGACGGACGGACGGACGGACAAAGGTTTAGGGAGGTTTAAAAATTTGCATTGGAAAGCGAACGCCATGAGAAACAGAGAGGAATCCTTGTCTTTGAGCAGCGCTGGATGAAGACTGAGGACTGAGCAGGTTGTGCTGACCCGCCAGAAAAAGCAGCTGTGTTTTAAATCCTGTGGCAGCTAAAGTCAAAGTGCCCGGAACCGCTAATCCACATCATCGGGAGGCTTTGGTGCTGATGCAGACGCTCCAACGAAGGCCACACCTGAAAAACCTGCTCCGTTGCCGCAAACGGATGCTCACACTTCACTTCACAGGCTAAAATGTGTTTAATGTGAGACATCCTGGATTCCAGCTGCAATAAAAGCAGCAAAACTGAATATTTTAGGTAGATGAAGCGAACTAGAGCTGGACTCCACCCTCGCTGGGCTTCAGATGGTTTGTTCCCAGGGTGGAACTGCTGTTTGTCCCTGTTACATCATCTGAACGCGCTCCCAAACGTCCCGATGGAGCGGAGGCCCTTCCTCGGCGCCTCTGATTGGCTGGAGCCGTGAGCCCACGTGACAGGAAGCCACACTGTGAACCACGCTGCCATAAAACACGAGGAGCCCTCGAAAAGCGCCGAAAATGCACCAATCGACAACGCGCAAAACACTTTTGTTTGTCAGGTCGAGACGGAAGCCGACAGCGAAGAATGAGCCACGAGCCGACGCTGTCACATTTAATGTGGCGAAACAAGAATAGTTATGACAGCTTCAGGTGGATGAGACAGACATCAATTATTAATTAGACATTAATGGGGAGACAGACATTAATTAGGCATTAATGTGGAGACTCCTTGTTCTGAGTCTACTCTCACCTTCTCCCAGTAACATCCTTCCCTCCATGTCTATGTATAGACCCCCCCCCCCCCCCCCCCCCCTCTTCCCTCCCATTTGTGTGCATAGAGGCAGATGTGAGCTACACCGCTACTTAGATTTAACATTTTTAATTTTGTTCCGGCAAAGGTGCATTTCGGGAACGACTCCACGTCGAACTAAATCAAACACCGCTCGAACATTTAAAAAGTTTCCTTGAGCACACATTTCACCGTTGCTCTGTTCCGTTAGCGCTTTCCCTTCCAGACTTTAATCTGCTTTGGTGCGTTTTTTTTTTTTTCCCCAGCAAACAGGCCACAGCCGCGCACAAGTTCAGTGTCAACATGCATTCGCGGTTTAAACTGGCTCTCGGAAATAAAGCTTCGTAAACAGAGGGAGGCAGAAAGGCAGCGTAGCACAACCACATTACTGTGGGGGAGGCAGGTGGCGGCGGGGGCGAGCTCCTGCACGGGTCAGCTGCATTACCTGCGTCCAGCATGTCTCGCTCACATCCTGAACATACACATATAACCCCAGCCTCATGATATTCTCTCCCAATCTCGCTATTTTCCATTCCACACCTCTTTGATCTGTGATTTGCATTTCAGCGCCCACGGGGTGAAAATTATTTGGATGAGAATTTTCTCTCTCTCTCGCGCGCGCGCGCGCTCGCTCGCTCGCTGTGCGTCTTCTCCCTCACCCATTCATCGTACCTGGGGCCTGTAACCCCCCCCCTTCACCCCCCACCGCTTTGCTCGGGATCTCCGTTTAATATCAACTGTGGCCCAGAACGAAACAAACAAATTAGCCGTTTCCACCTGTGTGCGATCCCGCCGGTGAGCGCGTCCCACAGCCTTTCAGTCACTGCACTTACACTTTTCCTACTTTGTGCTCGAAGAAAAAAGAGACTCACATTCACATTATTTAGCCTTTATGCCCCCTTTAGATTCACATTTCATGTTGCTGAGAATAAAAAGACTGATACTTGAAGCTACCGTTAGCATCCAGTTAGCTTAGCACAGATAATTTATTTTTTAATACATTATAATGCGCAAGTTCTGTAACATTACATTTGAAGTTAGCATAAGCATGAGACATTATTTAAACGTGAAGCTGCTCTTTGCATCCAGTTAGAACAAAAACACCAAAATGGGCAAAGCCCAAAATTAGCAAGGCTAGGCTAGCTGTTTAGCGCTAACTTGTGGTATGCTAACAAGCCACCAGGCCTCAACCCTGGCTTTTAAAATCCATGACTTGTGCTTATTATATCTTCATATCTGTGCATGTAGGAACAGACACACTGGCGTGGACCAAAGCAGGCAGCATATTTGTTATTCATGCGGCAGATTTGTCCCACGCTTGTGGACGAGCAACGCCGCCGCCCTCTAAACCGCGCATCTGTCGCCATCCATTTGATGTTTTAAACAATTTATATTTGTTATCATATCAAAGCGGAGGCGCGTGGCCATCGAACCTCTCAGTCAGCCACGCTGCATTCCTTATTCTATTTTATCTCTGGTGGTTTTTGGGGGACTAATGTGAGTAACAGCTAGCGGTAATAAAATGCTTGTTAGAGTTTGTGCCGTTGCCTTGGAGCGTCAGCTTTGATACATTGTCAGGCCATTTGCCAGTGTTTCCTGATTGCCTCGCCACCGACTGCATGTTTATTGATTGGGAGTTAATAAAGCGAGGGGGCCTCCGCTTATTTCGCCCTCGCTTCCTTTGCGAAAGGTGAGGCTGCCTTTGATGTGGAAGCGTTACATTGTCAGGCAACATAAACGTGTGTGTTGTAATGTCAGCTTTGCTTCCAGCCGCCTTTTTTTTTTTTTTTTTTTTGTGCGTTGTGTGCGCGCTACAGTGCGGAGCCACGCTGCGGCTTCGACTTTGACTGCCGTCGTCGCTGTTTGGAATAAATTAAAGGTGCAAGAAACAACAAATGGTGCCAATTACTTCCATTACCTGCGGGCCGTCCAGGTGATTTTATTTTGCTGTCTGTAATGCTGACATGCGGTTCTACAATATATCCTTGCATCCGAGCCTTTGTGTGTTAGTGCTTTCATGTGTGTGTGTGTAGGACTGTCACTGCCAGCCTGTCATCTCCACATCTGTTTGTCTGCTGGCTCCCGTGCCCCCCCCCCCCCCCCCCCCCCCCCCCCCCCCCCAACCGTCCCTCTTCCCATACTGTCTCTTCCCATGACAGTTGGCGTGGTGATTCCATTCCTCGCCAGCTGATTGTCTTTTGTCTCCGTCCCCGCTCGCGTCTCCCATCGCTGTTTATCCTGGCCTTTCCCCAGACACGGAGCAGACCCTGGATCATTTTCTGCCCCCTTCTCCTGCCTCCCAACTCCACCGAGCCAGCGCTCGTGTCAAATCAAAATAACATCTTTAAAAATTCAGTCAACATTACCCCTACAAACAGCGAGGTCCTGCTCGTTGGCTATTCATGTATTCAGGTGTACATTGTGTCACGGTGGAGATGCAGGCGAGCCCATCAGAATGGGAGAAATTCATTCATAGTCACTAGTAAACTCTTTGTTTGCTGATAACCAGGGCTGTTTACCAGGGGCCGCAGACACAGACATGCAGATCGGTCGGTTTCTTATCAAACAGGTGGCGGCCACGGACCTGCTGGCCCTGCAACTGCACGGCCCCCCGGGACGCGGGCCTGAGGCTGTCCGACGCTCCCTGTCTCCTTTGTACGCGGACGTGAAGCGCTGCCACAAACACAGCGCTTGGCCTAAGAATTCCCTGTTTTTCCCCGTTCTTCCGTCGATTCCGTCTCTCAATTCCCACAGTATTTAAATCTTGTTTAGTGTCAAGTTCTGAGGGTCAAACCGAGGCAGTGTATCCTCAGGCTGGCTGGAGGCTTGTGTATCATTATGTTTGCTGATCACTTTCACAGCCCATCGTAACCTGCTACGGCTCCGGTCTTATCTATTTTTTATTTGTTATAATAAAAAACCCAGTAGTTCTTGTACGGGCATCTGGATCCGTAATAATGTGAATACAGCACCAAAGGTTGATTTGCCGCTCCTCCTTTTATCTCCCCCTTCAGTTCCTGGAGTTTCTCCCGCTCCAGCAAATCTCTCCCGCGCTCTCTCGAACGCCGCCGCTCTGTTCTTTGGAAGCATCCCAAAATCTCATCATGTCAAAATGCATTACGAACATCAAAACATTTCTGTTTACAGCATCGCAGTCGTGTCAATTAAATCTGATAAATTATTCAAACATTTATCTTCCCCCCACCATGCCTGGGGAATTTTTAATCAAGCTTCCTATTTGCTTTAATTTAGCACTGTCAAGTGTGCATTTGTGTAAAATCCCTAGTATCATTAAAGATTTATCAATTGGAAATCTGTTTGGGTTGATTCTGCTGTTAATTGGCTAGGAGGCATGCTGTGGCTTTACACTCATCTGCAACAAGTGTGTCTCAGTTGGGCGAGAGAAGAACAATGATGAGCACTGCACTGCACACTCCCAGCAGCTGCTGATGCCACAGAGTCAAACCCAGTTCTGTCTCTACTGATCGGACTCAGGATCCAGACTGATCCCTGGTCCACACACCTGGACCCGATCAGACGTCAGCTCCAGGCAGTATTTGCCCCCCTGCAGGACAGCCTGTGTTTTCTCTGCTTCCTAAACTTTTCCCTTTTCTGTTTTTATGCAGCCGTCAAGTCCGTGAAGCCTCCGAGTCACGTCTATCTGACACCAGTGAGTGAACCGTTGTTTTTATGCAACAGGTTTAATGCTGTTCACGTTAGCATACAATCCTGTCATTCGATCCGGATCCTGTCAGATACGACATGCCACTATTTTGTAACAGCGACGTGAGCCTGCGGCTTCTAATTCTACTGAGGTCTAAAGCAACTTTGGGAGTTTTGTTGTACATCAAAGTACTTTTTTAGCACGTCACACAAATTGTGCCAAATATAGGAATAGAGTTTAGGTACCACTGACGAATATATCAGCTGGTACTGTATAATAGCCTGGTAAGTCGCGCCAGAAGGCAAACACATGTCTGTCTGAGGCCTCTTGGAGGTCAGACTGGGGTCAGAGAGCAGATCTGTAATCCTCACGCAGCCTCTCTCCCTCCCTCTATCCCTCCTCCTCTCCTTCTCTTCTCTCCCTCCTTTTATCACTTTTGCTTCACATCATCTGAACACTTAATATCTCTTTGGCTTCTTCTTCTTCTTCTTTGCACAAAAGTGAAATATCCCTCAGCAACAGATTCGAGGAATTGGCTGCACTGCAAGGTTTTAACATTCTGCATTGTCCTCTTTACGTTTCCGTTCCGGTGCAGTTTTTTTCCCGGTGTTTTAGGGCTCGTTTGAAGCATTTTGAAGCCATATCAGAGATGACATGTTTCTTGCATATTTTCAAACACCGTTCTTTTGTAATGCAAATGGATGTGACTCTGTCAATAAGTAGAAAGGAAGACTTGTGCTGAGCGGATAGCCTGAAACTTTGACTGCTGTGAAGGATTGTAATGTTAACTGATTGTGATGGGGGGTTGTTTTAGGGCTTCACTGACTCAACTCAGCCACACTCACTCGTGATTTACCAATAGCTGCAGACGCACACACACACACACACACACACACACTGCAGATTCTCACATTCGTGCCTCAGTGCTCCCCATCAGAACTCCGTTCCCAACATATACACGCGCCCGCTTCCAGGCCTCCCCGTAGCCCCACCGAACCCGCAGCACATCTGTCTACGCTGCATCTCCTCCTCCCGCTTCCTACTTGGGTCCTGCTCCGCTCCCCTAACCGTGGCCAGGTGTTTGCCCACAGACACACAGCGCTTCATCTCCAGGCTGCCAGACCGACGCTGATGTAATTGCTCTCTCCACTGATCCGTGAAAACAGAGAGAAAATCAAGGGAGAAAAGGGGGGAAAAAGTAGAGAAACAGAGGGAGACAGAGTGTGTGTTGTAAAGTCAGGGCGGGGATTATGTGACGGGAGGTGTGGGTGGTGAGGAAGGATGCGTGCGTGTAAGTGTTTTATAGAGGGTGGACTGTGAGGCCCTCCAGGTGCTTATGAGAAAATCAGGGGTACATTAAGTGAAATGTGCGAGCTAGTGGTAGTCATTTGTGTTGTGTTGGATGTGTGTTTATGTCGCGAGGTATGATTGGAGCCACCTGCACATATGACCTCTCCCAAGAGAACAAAGCAGCTCCTCTGTGGGACCGTGACATGCTTATAGTAGTTGTATTGCCAGAGCAATGTCAATTAACGTATTCATGATATTTATATATTTAAATATATTTATAAGGGGTTAAACCCATAGGGGGAGGTGGCTTTGCATTTTGCTAATGACATGCAAATGGGGTGTAATGCTGTGTACTGTAGCTGTTATGGGAGCGATAGCACAATATGGCTAACCACGCCGCACATTGTGGGGACCCACAAAGAAGTCGTGAGAACGCTCCCATCTTTTTTCAGTCAGGCTTTTCATTCAGTTACCCGTTCAGCGCAGGTAACGCGAGCTTTAATCTTCTGCATCTGCCTGTGATCAATAATTACGAGGTGTCCCGGCAACATATTAGACAAATTATTCATGAGTCTTTGGAATTGTCATATGTTGGAAAAGAGCTTCAAGGCTCAACCTCATTCACTTCATCAAACTGCTCAAATTAAGTAACAACAGCTTAAATTCCAGTGTGCTACTATATGAAATCACACACAGGCTGCTTTCGTTTCAACTGTCCAATTTTCTGCTCTGCAACAGAACTAATTAACCAAACACATCCTATTTGTTCCAGCATGAAACAAACAACATTAATTTAATAGTGGGAGATTGCCACACTCTGCAGAGATCCCCTAGAGTTTTGAATGAAGTGTAGGATTAGATTAATGTTTCCTCCATGTTTCTAACCTGCGCCACTGATGAGACGATACTGTATCAAATTAGCGAATCAGAGGGTAAAAAGTCTCCTGCTGCTGAAGGTCTAATTATTGCAAATATGATAAACAAAGTTGTTTTTAACCCTCCACCATGTGCTGCAGTTTTATTGTGAAGCATGATTCATAATATTTCATTTTACGCCTTTACGTGTTTACTCTCCACCTTTTACCTACAGTAAGTGTTAGTGCACAACCTGGAGAAGTCAAGAGGTCTTGGACACAAACCAGTCTGCACGTAATCCAGTCGTAGTGTGAACGTCCACAATACGAATGTTGTAAAATGCTATAGACGGAGCTAGTGAAGAAGCAGGTGTGTCCAGTGTGTGTTGTATTATTCTGTATATTTTCACACTGAACACACAGGATGTGTGTCATCTGGGCGTGCGCCACTGTAAATTCTAGTTTACTATTTTTAGCTCAACTGTTAGTTCAGTCTAAGTTTAGCCTCAAACGATAGGCATGAATGAATAAATGAATGACTCTGATGTCCTCATCTCAACATCAGCAAAATAAAGAGTTCGTTAATTGGTAGCTGTTAATAACTGCTACGGTGTTTTAAAATGAATTAAAACAGCAACAGTTTAGCGTTGAGGTCATAGGTCGCAGGCAAACAGTCCTATTTTAATGTAATATTTGAAAATCTCTCCTTAGTTTTGATATTACAGTGGCATTGGGGGAAATATCTCAGTTTTAATAATATCTCTCATTCAAATACTGACTTAATGTAAGAAAATGTTTATCTTGCAACAAATTGATTCTTGACACTAATTCATGGGTTCACTCTTGAAGTGTGTCTATGATTTTAAGCCTGGCTCTTTTGCATGTCCAACTTTAATTAATTATTGCCGTTACCAGGCCGCCATTTGTGGTCCAGCTGATTGGTTGGCTCATCACTTACTTTAACCCCCCCCCTTGAAATCTCACTCTCTCTTCAGCAACACTGACATTTGGAGAATTTGTGATTAACATAATTAGACAACTTTGATGGGAGATTTACGAAATCCCCCTTTTCACCATCCCGCCTTGTTTCCATGCATGTCTCACAATCTTCATGTTAATACTGTGAGTCCATGGATTAGGTGTGACATTTAGAAAAGCACATTTAACCAGGCGATATTTAGAAAATATCGCCGGGTTAGTGCATAAAGAATAAATGCAAGTTAGTATTTACTTTTCATAAAGCATACATTTTGACCTTCTATTTATTTGATATTGTACAACAACAAAGAACCAAATAGAGCTTGTATGTATTAAAAAAAATCTACTTGCTTACTGGGAAAAGACAGAGACATAGATAGACTGTGGCATGATGTTATTTCTCTATGAAGGAGACTATGGAGAGCTTGAGCAGCTTATTGATTTTCAGAACTGCTCTGCTCTCATTGTTATCCCAGGGTGCTGAGCACTGTTCAGTGGACACACACAGCACCTCAGGCTGTGATCTCTGCCTGAAAACACCCTGCTCCCAGCCCTCTCAACAGGCCTCTCCCACAGCACACGGGCCTGTGCTCCATTCACGGCCATTCACGCCTACAGTACATCTCAATAGCTTCCGCTGAGGAGGCACCGCAGCAGCATATGGAGAATAAGGGCATCAAGGCTCACGCGCGCGTCTTTGAAGTCTGCCGTACGAGTGCAGTAGGTGAGGGAATATAAGCCTTTTTCCAGATGAGAGATTCCACTGCGTCATGTGGAGTGGGGGCAGGTTGCTTTTGGTGGTGGTGAAAGGTTCACATCAACAAGACAAAGTCATTTATTTCATATTTTCAGGCTGTACACAGTCTCCCCACAGCTGCTGAGGAGGTTAAAGCAAGTTTGGCTAGTGGAGAAGAACAGCCCCACGGCTCCACGTGTACTGTATGGTTCACCTTAATTATTATGCGCCACTCGAGAAAGGGAAGATTAAAAAACATTACAGCACTTTTATCGTCCACTGGCCGACTGTTGAAGCCATCTGAGCACCATTGTGAAGTGATGTCATGGCTGCTGCTCACCTTTAACTTGGGTTTGTCTTTAATTATTGTCAGGGAGGAACACACAGCCCAGCTCATCAACTGGATAAATATTTGACCGCTGTTCCATAAATTGGCATTGGGGATTTATTTTAACGGGCGCATTCTGTCCAAGCCACACATCATGTACTGAGCGATGCGCGGTGAATTGGCTCTCTGCAGGTAACCACAGCTCAACTCGGCATGAGGTAAATTAAAACTCACATTTCTGCTCGGAAAATGAGAGATTTCATACACTTCCTGAATTTGTCTTATTTAATTATAACCTATGTCAAAGCCTAATCTAGGAAGCTTAGGCAGGGCATCCAATTAATCAAGGAATAGGTGTGTTTGTGGACTGTGGAGGAGCATGCAGAGAAGTGCGCATGTGTGTGTGTGTGTGTGTGTGTGTGTGTGTGTGTGTGTGTGTGTGTGTACGTGTGTGTGTGTGTGTGGGGGGGGGGTACATGACAAGGACAGTCATTGCATGAATATGGGAGGATATTTTTGCTTTGTTTGTGTATCGTTGGGGTGAGTTCGGGTGCATGTGGATGGCTGCGCGTGCCTGTGGATAAAATTCCATCTGCCTCAACCCGGGGGGTTTCGCTAACAGGACTCAGGGGTACGTGCCGACGCCGTGTAAGGGAGCTCAAAGCAGGACACACAAGTTGCGAGGCGTCGCACCTTAACAAATAAGGATCCCACTGTGATTTTAGCCAGTGTCGCTTTAGCTTGGCTTATGCTTTATGCTAATCACGAATCTGCGAAGGATCACAGGAATCCAAACAGCCTGACATTTTTGATTATTATTCAATGTTGGACAACAAAGACAATGAAGGGCAAAGAACACTGGCAAGAGTACGAACTTAATATTGAAATATATTAAATGAATTCACTCATTAGAATTTGGGTTGCACACGGCACCTTCCGAGAAATTAGACAGATGCATTAAGCTGCTGTTCCTAATTCACAGTTGCGGTGATAATGAGCATTTCCCTGAAATGTCGGAGCACGTAAGCAGCTGCAAGTCCTCTCTGTCGCGAAATGATCATTTAACAGCGCACCAGTTCCCACAGGATGGTCTTTACTGGTCGACGCCTGTAAGCCTGAGTGGCACGCGTGCGCCGTAAACTAGCGCGCCGCAAACTCACTCACACGGTGTGCTGTAAAATGCTATGAAGAGATGAGCAGCAGCACGATCGGGGGATATGTTGTTGTCGTGGCGTGCGAGGGTGTCTGTTTACAGTATGTGACTCACATTAACTGGTCTGGAAGTTTTAATGCACTCCACCTTTTGCTTGGTTTCCACATGGCACTGAAGCTCCAGCGTTGGGCCGAGCCTGAGCGACGGATGAAATACCCTTTCTGTCTCTGCGGTTTTGGATGATTGTCAATAATGGTAAACTAATCACAGATGCTTGTCAACTTTAATCCCATATCCCTCCAGGATCCGGTTGAGGCCGTTTTGAAAGCAGTGTAAAGCTGCGGTGCAGGCGTCGCATATGGCTTCTGCACATGTGGATCCTGCGCCGCCTGCTCCAAGTTACTGTGATAACCTGTTGAGTGGGTTCTTGTTTTTACCATCAGCATTAATCGTCAATCACCTGCTACACTCTTTATTTATTCTAGGGATGCATATTTATGAAGACTGGGCCTCATGTGTGAACATTTGTAATTGATTAGGTGCTCTTTCCTTGGAGTCCAGATGTCCAGCTAAACGGGGGGAACGTTAGACATCATTTAACTCCTAGCATCCTTAGATTATATCGATGTTCCTTTAATGCACACATTTATGCCCCATTCATTTCCATTCCTGCTCCAGACAAAGGGTAAAGAGTGCACTTTCTTTGACAGCTGGACCAATAAAAGCTTTAGTGTTTTTGATCAGGCAGCCTCAAACACTCCTTTACTTGGAGGAAAAAAAGAAGAACTTAACATAATGCCATTAATCATGTGAAGGTGTCAGGATTCAGCCTGTGTCACGGTCGGCTTCAAACAGCCTCACTTATTAACTTCTGCTCATTCTGCATGGATGTGGGTAAGGTTTTTGAAGATTTGATCAGGTACAGGTGCTGGTACTTGCCTGTTAAAACGACACCTCAACTCTTTTTGCCTGGCCGTGAAAGTGGACGTAAAGGCCAAAGCGGGCCAACTTCTGCGTGTCTGTTAGAATTGCAAGTCTGCTAAGGACTAAGCTCATTAGGGACAATTACATATGTTCTGTCCTACAGCCATTCCTGCTCCTCAGCTCCATTTCTACGAAAGTACCTGAAACAATCGTGTTGCTTGAGGTTCAAGACGTTCTTGATAAGAGGGCACCCTCAGGCTTGATGATACAGGTGTAGCAGCAGCCTAATACTTGTTCGGCTCAGGCTCATTCGGTTATCACAGTGTTAAATGAGCACAGTAGTTGGGAAAGAACCAGTGTAAATACAGCTAGATGTAGCAGGATAGCTTAGCTTTAGCATAGGACAGAAGAAAGTTAGCGCTCTCACCAGTTCACAGGTCAAATGCTGTTTTTCTCCAGTTAATAAGATATTAATATACAAAATATACACTTTTGACTCCTAGGAAAACCTTAGTACGTACTAAGCGTTAAAGCTCTGCCATTACCTCCGGATAGAGTCAGACTTTCCAGTGGTTATACTGAACTAAGCTAACCTGCTGCTTGGCCAGCTATGTATTTGTTTAGAAATTGTATTCAAGAATAGCGGAAAAGGCTTAGAACAGTTTGTGCCAGCGTGCAGCGCCTCGCGGAGGGTGTTTGTGGCCTGTTTGTTTGTGCGTGGGCGCCGGGAGAAGCCGGGGACAGAGATGCCTGTTTGTTTGGAGGCACCCCCCCCCCCTTCATCCCTGGCGAAGGAGGATTAGGCTCGTTGGTAGCGTGTGCACTGACTGAGCCGGCGCTGCTCGTCGCCACTGCACACCCCAGCAATCAGGCGGGCTGCCAAACAAACAGATGAAGTCAACAGAGAGACGTTTCCCCGCGTCTTCTGAGACGGATGCAACAGATGCAACGCTGACACCGACGCTTGACACAGTGTGACACAGTGTGACAGCCTGCTGCGTCTACACAGTCGGCTCCACTTTGGCTTATTTTGAAGGGGGGGGGGGGGATGACACTGCGCACATGATCACACACAAGATAATGTTTGTCAGCAGCGGTGGCGGTGTCACTTTGAAAGAAAGACAAAGACAGACGGCGGGGGTTGATTTCACGGTGCCGTCGCGTTGCATGCACAGCCTCATACGCGAGGAGGGGCAGGCTTTGATTTGCTCTCTGCATGAGTCAATCTCCGAGTTGAACTGCGGCCATTACACACTGCAAGGTCAAAATCCCATTACTTAAACGCAATTTTATCCGTGATTTTTTCCTTATAGGCCTCATCTCTCAAAACTATCTCCACATTGCCACCCAGATGGGCAGAGTGAAAGCGTTGCATGCTGGTTAACGGAGTTCTTGGCTTTGAATAGCGCCAGGGGATGGAGTGAGGGAGTATCTGTATCCAGGTAATTACAGTCTGAGGGGGCACAGAGGTCCTCTGTGATTACACATCAGTCTGTAATAGATTCAACACTTATAGACGGAGAGCGCCGCATTCCTTACCTCGCCATCGCGAAGGCAGGGGATGGGTGGGTGAGAGCAGGCAAGGTGGGGCGAGGTAGGTAGGTATATCTGCAAGATGGATTACGTGGGGTTTGCCGAGTTCAACATTGACACAGAATCATCGTAAATCATTATGCTGGGGACCCGGAGTGATTTCTGCATTAGGAGCAGAAAATGGAGTTCATCCAGTCAATGAGGGAGGGCATATTTCACATCAATCACCTCCACACTCTAATGTTACCAGGGCTTAAATCTCACTTATGCAGTTACCAATAAGGTTCAGTGGCTATGATGGCAATCAGCTAGACACTGCACTAACAATATCCTACTGACGACACAGAGGGCACAGCGTGGGTCTCAGTTGCCATTTATTTAAAGTGAATTATATATGAATAGAATTGGGAAAAAGTAACGGATGATGTTTGCACCAAAGAGGTTTCTGCGATGATGAGTGCGGTGGACATGTATATATTAATATCAAAGTTTGAACTTGTGTTGGCTAACTTTCCATTGTTTAGACTCTGCAGAGTTTGAACAGGGGCTGATTCTGTACACAAAACATCCAACCAACTTTAACATTTAAATCATCTTCATCTTACTAAACCTGGTATCACGAACTATTGAGTTTCGACAACATGCTAGACCATAAATAGTATTAAACATCAGACATATTCAAGCATTTGATTTGAAAGTAGCCTCTAATTAAGCCGTGTCATTTAATTTCTGATTTTAAGGTTTAATATCGCATAGAACATAAATATATTCATTTAGATTTAAAGTTTCCGTTCATCGTCTTGTTCTGTGATACCGTTAAGTCGTAATTACCCTGTCACCATGGCAACAGAGCAATTAGGCAACTCCGAAAACAACAAATCCCGTGTTTCATTACGGTTAATTTACGCTGCATTTAATTCCCCATCTTAAGCGTCAGGCCCGTTAAATCAAACGTACGCGCGTGCTTCATTTCTGTTCTTACGGAGGACTTTCTCCCGCGCCGCCACGGGGAGCGAAGGCAGAGAAGAGCCTCCACAGGCTGAGCTGCAGGAATCCGGATATGATGAAAATGTCTCAGACGCAGCCAATCCAGCAAAACTGCCGCCACTGAGCGTCGGACGCGTCGCGAGCGTTGTTGTTCCTAATGCGTCAACAAGACGGTTCTGGACATCCGCCTCGAATAAAGTTCCCCAAAAGTTTGTGGACGCGAACGGCCCCGTCCGCTTAGGTGCTGCTTTTACTTCCCAGCGGGACAAGTTGGAGTAAAGAAGGATGGGAAGTTTGAAGCGAGGGAGTTGTCATGTTTGAAATGTAAGTAATGACTCAAAAAACACGACGGTTTAACTGTAGCTAGCTTAAAACGCGACTTTAAGCTAGCAACTTACCGTATTTTATTTAAGAAGCGCAAGGACGACTGTGAACAAGTGTGTTGCATGTAAAGTTTTTATTAAGCTTACGTAAAACCCAGGAGTCGGGGAAATTTCCAGTAACTTTTTTCGTCGCTGCTCGACGTCACTTGGTCGGTGTGAATAATTAGCCAAACCGCGTCCACGCAGCCTGACACCGCGTCGCTTTGTGTCCTGAAGCGTGTGCGGACGATGAGCCCGAGCCCGACCTGGTCTCCGCAGCGCCGCGTTCTGAGGGGGAAGGGAGGAAGTCGTTCCGCCGTGTGAGTGTCCCGCAGACGACGACGACGGTCTCATGTCCACGGAGAGCGACCTTCCTCCGCGCAGGCCGTCCGGGCCGGGAGAGGGCCCGCGGCCGGACACGAGTCCCCTGCTGTCAGCCTCACGAGGTAAAGGCAGGGCACGAACCAGTGGCATCCCAGTAGAAAAGTTTAACTTTTTACACAGTCCCAGTCTCGCAGCATGAACACGCCGTCATCCGCATGTGGTCAGCAATCACGTGTTTATCAATGCTGTCAACATGTCCTCTCTGTGCACACACTTCTCCTCAAATCCAGCTCTTTCCCATCATGCTGCCAGTGCACAAATAATGAAACTGAGCTAAAAATATCACTGACATGTTCCTGCAAAAACCCTTGTTGCTGGTGCCCAATGTCAATCACCAGCGAAGCAGCGTGTAAAGCAAATATGGAAAACGAGCCAACTAATGCATTCACAGATTAGCGGCGCATATCAGCATTCATCAGTCTGCTCGGGCCAATATCAGACTTGTCGTCTTAAATTATATTCATGTGACTTTTAGTATACATCAGTATCTGTGCCCCAGTGTTAAGCCTTGATAATGTTTTTGCTTTTTTTCCCCTCAATAAAGTCTAAAGCAACGCCCTGGTGACTATTAACAGAAACCACAGCCAATTATAGTTTTTAATTAACTTTCTAGTTGCCCCTAAGATTATCACATGTAAAATAAGCTTACCCCCACACCCTCTTTCATTTTTCTTCAAACAAGCAATGAACCGTTAACCATTCTATTTATACCAAGCATCATTATGGCACTGTCAAAAAATAGCAAAGTAGGACAAAGTAAGCAATCACTGGCACTGCTGGATTGCGAATGGATTTTTGCTGGACCTTTTAAAGGCACTTGCAGTTAAGACTCTTCCCTTCTCGGGGCTGTGGATGTACTGAGAATAGGCCAATTTATTTCTAACTGTAATCACTAAATACTGTGATGCATCACACAGCACTGCTGCTAACGCAACTGCTGGTACCATTCGTCAGCTCCAAGGTGAGATATGTGCCATATCTATCTGAAGCTGTTGGACTGCACTCATCTGTTTCAGTCCCTCATCCGTCAGTGCTTGTAAACGGAAAGTGTTGGAACAAATGCATCAAGTTCTGGTAAACATGGTTATGTTTTGCTGGCTCATTCTTCACATCTTTCTCCCTTGGACCACTGCAAAAAGATACAATGCATTGCTGCAAAACATGAGAAAACATGAGCGTTGAGCAGATCCCCTGCAACAAACCAGTAAATTAAGTTACTGTGAAGGATTTAAATACAGTACTAAACAAAGCAGCGGTATGCAATAAGTCAAACATCTATGAGCTTTGAATTTAATATGCAGAAGATACAACCTAGAGTTGAGTCTGGTGTTTTCGCATAGCTATCAGGCCCACATACCTTTTCCAATTTAGATGAATGCAGCCTTTATGGCAGTAAAATAGAGGCTTGGCAGGTAGAACACACCCGGGAGCCGAAGGAGAGAAAATGAGATCCAGAGCTCTGGCAAGGCCTTTACCTGAACCGCCCCGCCATGTTGTGTCCGACCATTTGCCAGCAGCCTGTGTTTTTTTTGGCAGGTAAAGCCACATCGGCCTCTGCAACTCTGGCCTTTGCAGCAGTCTGATATTTTGTCCACTTTGGCTGTAGTTAAAGTTTACATCTGTTTTCGAAAGACTGGCAGTAATACACATTAATTGAACAGTTGAGCTCCTAATAGGATAACATTAAATGAAAGTGATACTATGAAGTGATTCTCTGACATTTATATGCAGCATAATGTTTGTTGCTCAGCTCTGTGTGTATCGGGTTTTCCCTTCTTCCACCATCCTAACCCGTAAATGCTTGTGATCCTAGATGCATGTGACAGTGAATCTACAAGAAGAACAGCATCGCCTAGGAAACAAGCCTCTGAAGGACAAAGTCACGTGACAGAGGAGAAGCCTAATTATTGCGGGCCTGTAAGAAGTGAGTTTTAACGACCGGAGAAAACTGTGGGTGAACAGCAGGACATTTTTGGTGTTACAATATTTTGAATAGTAAACAACAACCGGGCGTTTAATTGGAGAGAGTCAAAATGATTGACCGACAAAGTATTTATCAATTGTTAAATGTTTAGGTCAATTTTTATTTCCCCATTACCCTGCTACAGCCCAGTCATCTCACTACAATTGAATAGAAAAGATAACGCCAAGGTCCCTTGGCAAGTAAGTGATAAAAAGCCTGTTCTCTCATTCTGACGTAATGACTAAGACTTGGCTCATTTCTTCAGTGTATTTCTTCTTCCAACCCTCAACCCTATCATTTGGAAGTAGGGAAATCCTGTTTGTGGTTATGGCACTGACGTAGTGCAATTAGTAGATTTACCTATTTGTGAAGAACGGTGCCAGCGGCTACAGGCGTTCTTCTGTTGAAAACTGTCTACTTTTGGTCATACAGTAAACATAGCAAGGAGTAAAGCAAGTCGGTCATACTAGTAAAGTATGACTATATGGATAGTTTTTGTCTTTTTTATAATCTGACTTTAAAGCTTATTGCATTGCTGCTTTAAAATGGTCTAGCTTTACGAAATGGTCTTTTGGCGTTGGACTGCTCGTGTTATTAGCAGGTCTAATTGAATCTACATTTTCTCTTGTGTAGTTAAATAACTTGATACTTAGCTACGGATTGGAGGCCACAAAAAAAAACTGACTAAAAGCTCTGCGTACTGTATGTGTGTGTGCGTGTGTGCGCGTGTGTGTGTTTTATTGTTCCTAAGAGAAGTGAGATCTGTCAGCAAAGGCTAATAGCAGCTGATTGCTTCCATCCTTGTGAGTGCCTAGCTGTAATAAGGATTGTGTTTGCATTTGACACAACAGTTCTTTTGTTTTTATGTTGCTAACTTTTCCACGGTGCCCTTTCCTGTTTTTTTTATACCAAGCTTAATGACTTGCCAGTGGCGTGTTTACTGAAATAGTGAGAAAAAGAGATTCAGTTGCAAAAAAATAAGATCCTCTGTCAAGAGGTCTTTTTTAGCTTGGCAGGTGTGCGGAGTATTGCACTTCTGAGGGGAGGCATGCTTTTCTTTAATCTCAGAAGATAAGCCCCCGTGACAACAGTTTTGCGTTGTAATTGATGTCAACCCTGCCAAACAGCCACACACAAGACTCTAGTAAGAACTTTAGATGATGGAAGACATGCTGCTTTTGTAAAGCATAAAACAGTGATGTCAGGTAAAGTTTAATGTACTGCACTAGTGTCTGTTTGTGGTTAAATCAAAGTGGGGATTTTTTACATTTCGTGTGGCTCAGGTTAAATTATTTGTGTCATGGATGTTGGCAGTCTCGCTTGGGGTTTTGTTTGTTGAGGTGACACATCACATTGCTCACTGGCAGGGGTAATTGAGAAGTTTCTGCAGAAACAGGAAATCAATAAGAAATCATGTGCCTGCCTACATCCTGACCCTGGCCGATTTCCTCCCTTCTCCCAATTCAAATCTTGTGTACAGTGTGTGAAAGGGGAATTTTCACAACAAAAGGAAGCCTATTAGAATGTTGTAATAACAGCACTGATCTTATTTCAGCTATCATTATTTTGACACGTTGTTTATTTAACCAGCAAGAAAGGAAACATGTCAGTAGTTTGGTAAGTGTTATTCATGGGGCACAGAATATGTTAACAGTGTTATTTGTGTCGTTTTACTCCTTTGGTCTCCTCGAACCATGTAGGAGAATCTAGTGGGAGAGACAGACATTCCTCAATTGACTGTTCTGGGTTTTCAAGTAGCTGATATCTCCAGCAAACAGGGTCTTAGCTGTCCAGCTGCTGTCTTGAAATAAATTGCAGCCATCCAGGACCACGTTTAGGAGTTTAATCATCACATTATTCACAGGATCATCAAATACTTTTTAAATGACTTCTGTGGCTGATAAAGATGACCTTACCTAGCTCCTGTTTTTATCTCAGGGAAACTCTGTAGTGAGAATCGAAGGTCAGAAAACATGAGACAAAGTCTGTCTTTTTTTTTTTTTTTAAAGACGACTTCAGTCTGGCCTTTGTGTTAATCTCTGATTGGGCTCTTCAGTGACAGACTTTCAAGGTTGTGCAGTATTGACCCTTTTTTCCTAATAATTGCAGTAGGACGAAATGTCTAATCAAGGATTGTCAATACATACTTACAAGATAAGATTCCCAGAGAATACCATAACTAAATATTATGCAGATGCATGTTAGTAGGCAGTTGGCAGTAGGCAGTAGTTCCTAGTTACTACCACTGCTGTGTGTTTTAGATTGCCACTCTTTGCCTACTTTATGCTCCAAAGTTGCTGCTTTAAGACTTTTTAACCCAGAATGTTTTTTTCCAGGTGTCTGGAACCACATTATGATTGTTGTCATGCAAGATTCATATCTTCATAGTAATCTTCAGACCCATGTCTCTGCAGAAATAATGTGTCTGAAGCGTAGACCTATTATGAACTGAGCTGTAATTTTCAAGTGATTACTTAGCAGTGGGTCATGGAATCAAAAACTGTATAAATAGGGTGAAATGCTAGTGTAGGGGTTGATTAAAATGGTCATTGTAATTCTACCTCTGTTGTAATTATTTTCTCATTGTCATAGTGCAGATAGATTTCATATGGGAAATTTCAAGTGCGTTAATTAGCATATTTTAAGTACTCAAGCCTTTTTACTGTTAATTTTTTTTGGAGATATTAAAAATACTTAAGCCACATGATTAGATATACATATATCAGTTCATGGACTGAAGTCTTTTAAATTCTTATGGCAAATACATTGAAAATATATAGACATGAAGAGTGTGGTGAATGTCTGCTATTTTTCTTCATTGCAGAGAATTTGAATATTCTTAGTTTTGTTTCTAAATGGCTCACACGCATCAAAAAAGGATTAAAAGGACCAGATGCAGTAATGTTCTACTTTGTATGTTACGCCATTCTCACTTTAATAATCAGGGAAAACAAAGTTAAATCAGTTTACCAGGAACTGTGATTTAATAGGGAATGTATAAAAACAGTCATAATCATGTGAAACATGCTTTACACAATATTGTAGCTATTAAATATAATAAAACCACAGATATTTAATTGTTTACATTGTAAACAATAAAACAGTGGCATTGGTAAAGGTTTATTATGTATTTATTTCCTATATTAATTCACCTTACTTTCTTAATTAATTAAATATAATGTTACTTGTTATTTTTGTTTGGCAAAATGCAGTTAGGTAGACCACTTGACTCATGTTTAATACCTGCTGAACCAGTAAAACCTTCTGTGTCTTTCACAAGCTACTCACAGAGAGGTAGAGAAGAAAAATCAGCCAGTTCAAATGAGAGCAGAGCAGGGGGATTACTTGGCCTCTAACTGGGTTTTGGCTCCAACATTAAGGTTAAAACCCTTTTCTATTACAGATATCTGTGCTGATGTTGCCCTCGCCAGCCTCGACCCCCTCGAGCTTCCAGATCCTTGCCCCCTTCGTGTTTGCAGGTTCAGTGCCTCTATGCTAGGTCATTCTGTTAGGCCCCCTGATCAGTGGAGGGTGACCAGGGACCTAGAGATGGCTCCCGTCCAGACACACAGGCAACCACAGTCGACACAGGCCCTGGCCAATGCAATACACGCCCCCCCTCTCTCTTTCAGGCTAGAGCTAAAATCGATACAGGCGTCTCCATGTTTAAAAAGCCACTCAGAGGCAGACGAGCACCTCTGTCCCAAAGGCTGATCTCTCAGCTTAAGGCCTTGATTGGCATCTCGAAGATGCGAGGCGCTGACCCACAGCTGTCCCATTAGTAGAGGGTTAATGCTGAGATTGATACTGAGCAAATAAAGGAACTAAGTATGGGGGTGTTTTGATAGACTGCCTATCCCCTTTCTGACCCAGACAGACCTCTGTAGCGCTCTCTCTAAAGCTTTATTTTGGCTTTTAGGGAGTGGCAGCAAAACCATATCTTTATCCGTGACTCCAGCACCAGCAATGTTAGTGAATCCACTACAGATGCACAGTACTTATTGGGTGTGTTGCTATCTGCCTTGTTGCATGGGTATTTTTTTGGTGTATATGTGCACAAGTATGTGCATGTCTGCCTGCCTGCCGTTGAATTTGAAACAAGTGAGTTTCCTGTGGAACTTCTACTACAGTGAAAAGATTTGAAGCTGGTGGAATATTTGAGTCATGGATGTAACTGAAACTGAAAATGGCCCTATTCCCCTCCTTACTTCCCCCCTTCTTCCCTCCTATGCACTCCTGCTCTGTTGCTCAGTTTTTGTTTTGAGTCGTCAGCGAGGAGAGGGTGGAGCACGTTTTCAGAGTATGGAGCTTAGCAGCTCCCTCAGGCCTGCTCTGAGTCACGTCATAATTGATCTTTCTAGAAATTGTGGTAGCTAGCTGTGTAAAGCCTAAATCTGTGCAAGATGTGCCGCCTTTCAAAGATACTGCAGTCGCAAATTCTGCTGTTTCTATACCACAGTCTGATGGTAAGAAACAGATGAAGGGAAGCCATCTGACAAAGCTTAATGCGGAAACAGGTTTGTACAAATTCATCTCAGAAATGAGGAGAGGAAGAGAATAAAGCGCCATTTAGTGTCTCGCAGCAGCCAGATTGTAAGGCTAATTCTGCTTGATGTTTTGTGTTCTGCTTCCATATATTAATCGCACCGAAATTTGCACCAAGAAATATTCCAGTGGGTAAACCAGGGACTTCTTTGGCTGGAGCTTGGAGACAGGAAGGTCAGCTAAGTGTGAATGACTTCCCCTCAACATAATTCATATAAGAGAAAACGGCACCTCAATGAGAGTTTTAATGATTTAGATAGCAGTCAGACATATTAATCTGGGAAAATTTTCCGTTTTGAAATCAAAGATTAATTGATGACAAACCCCGGGCCACTCTTGCTCATGCACACACCTTTACCAGTTCATGTTGTCAAATCAAGCTCTTGTCTTTCAAGTTGCCTTTGCTGCTGTAAAATGTAATTAAGCAGAACAAGGTTCAAGGGGGGGTTATTTTTTCCACTTAATCAGCAGCAAAATTTTAAATTAGTAAATCCCTGACTCCCTGCTTCCTTTTTTTTTTGTTGGGTGGTGGCAGTAGCGGTGGTAGCAGTAGTGGCAGTTGTGAGGCGGGGATTGGAAATAATATTAAGTGCTGTCTTCAAGTGTCACTTCCCCTTCAGCAGGTTGGAGGAGCCAAATTTGAATGACTGTCACAGAATTAAAAAAGGCTGGGAAAAAACGTATGTCACCCCTGAAAATGAGCTGACTGTCCTGGAATGGGATGGAAAAACAGACAAAAATGTGATGTTTCCTACCTAAATGAGATGCTACACAATATGATCAGCCTTGACAGGGGAAGACAGCTAATAGAGTTTTGTTGCAGGCGACCATAACACGCCTACACACACATACAGGGCATGTCACTTTTGCTGATGAGGATCCAATATCAGAGTAGGTAATTTAGCTATCCTCAGCGGTCATCATCATTCGTGCAGCCATGATCATCATTTTATCTTGGATAAATACAAAACATTATGGGCGTGTGTGCTAACTGACAGGGCCAGGATTGCCGTGCGATGTCCAGAGTCACATTTTTCTCAGATTTGTTGGAACAAGTGACATTTCTGTTAGCCCGTGTCAGGTCGCTGTCAACTCTGTGTAAACGCCGCCGACAGGATCGCAGGCTTTGCCCACATCTTTGCACAACTGGGGTCTAATTTTCCAATCAAATGCTTGTTCCTGGTCGCCAGTTGACATTGCCAATTTGCTCTCATATCAGTAGTAATCACAGATTTATTTTTTTGTTGTCGTGATAGGACACGTGAGCGGTGATCATCAAGTAATGCGTCCGTTACTTCCAAAGCACCCGCCTAGACAAAAAGAAAGTCCTTGTTCTGGAGTTTGGAAGGTCAAACGGTAAACAAGGCTTTGATACGCCCAAGGAAAATTTCAATCAGAGCCCTTTGTAATAACATTCACTGTACTATTTTCCTCTCTCTTTATGTCCCTCTCACTCTCTGTGCAGTATAATTCCCCTGGTTTTGCGTCTATAAATATGGACAGGGAAGATGTATAATTTCTAATGAGAAAATATATCCCTTTGGATTGAAAGGCAGGGGCTGCTCCACACACTGCTGTTTGTTAGGAGGAGAGATGATACCTCGGGCTGTTTTGGCAGAGCGAGGAGGAGGGGTGGCGGTGGTAAGGGGAGTCTGGCTAGGTCATTGCACATTTGCAAATTAGCATTTCAATCATGCAGGTACAGGGCCAGTCGAGCAGAAAATATACATATTTTTCTAACACCAGGCACAAAAAGATAAACAAAACACTGGCCGTGTTAGTAATTTCAGAGCTAACTGTTGCTGTGCATTCTGCTTATTTATTTCTATTTGAGAGTAATAACTTAAAAATAATGGTGCCACTTTGGCGCTTGTATTCCATTCCATTGCCTCAAACTCACTGCATTGTGTAATAATGGCTATTAGAAGAAGGATACAAGATCTGAATCGTGGTCTTTATTTGGGTGACATGATGTGACATTTGAACAACTGTGTGCGCTCTATGATGGCCGTTCTAATAAGCCTAGGCAAACACCTTTCACCATCTTCTCCCTCTTTCTATCTGTCTCAGGGGCATTAATATTAAAAAGGCCTGAGCTTTTGAAACACAGAGCATGTGTGGTTGCCGTACAGTATTCGCGGCGCTTGGTGTAACGGTGTGCAAATGAGGATTTCCATACTGCCCTGTTTGACCTCCATGTTATATTTTCATGTTCTTGACTATTTTAGAATCCTTGTTTATACAGCTCTGTTTCAGTTGACACGCATGCATATTCCTTCCTGCCACATCTGCCTGTGTGTGCAAGCGTGTGTGTGTGATCCGGTAGGCTTGTGTGATATACACGTCTTTCTTCTGTCTTTTGGGTGCAATTTCCAGCTCCCTCCTGTAGGACCTATTTTCTGTGACAAAAACGGAAGTGTTTATATACTCAGTTTTACATACAGAGCGATCCCCCGCGCAGCTCTGGCGAAGCTCCGGCGCTCTCCAGACACTCCGTAGCTCGGTCCCTGTGTGGCGCAGCCACTGAAGACTCGGTGACAAATGGCAATTATATTTGTGTGTTCTTCATGAATCCATCAAACACTGGCCTTTTAAAAATGCTCCCCAGATATTTGAAGCTGTCAGCTACTAGTAGCTGGGACCAAATTGGGATGCTACTTAGACAGTCAAGAACCACTCACCCCCTAGTTTCCCCTGTGATGTGTGTGACAGTGTGTGTAGGGGAATACCATGTTTTATTCAACTACAAATGTACACTCTCAACAGTTGTTGATGTGCTAGAAATAGGGTGGTTACAAGTCCAATTTGAAGTGTATGCGTGTGTATGGATCCAGTTATTCCTCTCAAACGTGGTGTTTTAATGCAACCTGTCAGACTGTGTGCATTCAGTTATCTCAAGACATTTACCCATCTGTACAAGCTTTTGAAAAGCACATGACGTGCATGACTTTTGGGAGTTGTTTATGTGGAGTTGTGTTTCCTGCTGTGTAATAGGAGCAATGCTCTCAGGGTTTATAAATGATCCCTGCACCCATTTGCTTAAATTATTTGAATCAAACTGTATTTAGAAACTTGCATTCTCATAGTAAATCTATACAAATACAAATCTTTTTAAATCCTAGTATAATTTAATCTGGGCAACTACAATACAACACAGAATGCACAAATTTTTTGGACTTGATAGAACAGAGTCTGAACTGTATACAGATTTACAGGAGCTACTTGTCAAACAAATGCTCTTAAGAGGTGGTCTGAGCATAAACTGCATTTTGTTTGTTTCCACAAAGGTATAATGAAATGTTTTGCTTCACCAACTTGCAAGTGCAGAAGATTTCGGACAGAATTGACTTGTTTCTTTTTTTCCTCATTATATCGTCATTAATCTCGTGGCGACTGTACAAGTCTGTCATTGCCATCTTTGACACTATCATCATTATCATGATCAATGATTATGAATATTACTCCAGTGTGTCCATTTGTCTTAGTCACCAAATTCATCAGGATTAAAAATAAAGACTCCAACTGTTGAACTGCACTGCTCCGCAGACTTGAACCGCTGCTTTGGGCTTCGCAGCGTGTCAGTAACCTGAGTCGCCGTTTATGTATTCAGGGTTTCACGTGGTGGTTTCTTAAACTATTTATACTGCAGTAAATTAGAAGCTCCACTTCCTCAAATGGAAAGGTAATTATGCCTCTCCATCTACTTTAACCTATTTATGTGTGAACATGTGTTTATGCGTGTGAGTCCATTTGGCTGGTTTTGCTAACCTAAATATGGAAAAAGACTAAAAGACGACCACCCCCAGACAGGAGGTTACTGTGCTGTGCTAATTTCTGGTCAAGATGCAGGTGCATGTTATTAGCGGTAGTAGCTGCAACTGACAGGAGGACAGGCATCTTGTTAGTAAGTTTTAGTTTCTCCTCACATTGTAAGGCTGAAATGCATTTGATGGAGAGGAAACTTCCATCAACCTGGCCTTAAATCACTGCATAATTAATGTTGTCGTGTGCCACCCAGTTGTCTAATTCAGACTGCAAGAAATTGAGATCCCTAAAGTCTATATTTGTTTATCGAAGCAGCATGCAGAACAGAAAGGAAAAAGACAGTATGTGTATTTAATTGCTTTGTTTTACATCCACACTCATGTCCGGCCTCTCCCAGGGTGATGTGTTGTTAAAAAGCGTGAGGCCTGATTCCCACGCTCTCTCCCTCTTGTTAACTATAATTGCACTTGTTGGTGAGCTGACAGAAAGAAAATAAAGATGCAAAGAAACTACCGGGCTAAGTGCTAGGTTCACCCAATTTTGGAACTTTTGTTAATTTCGTATTTCTTCCAAGCCTACAGTAATCAAGTATGCAGATGCTTTCTTCCGCTGTGCAGGTGGTAAATAAGACAGGATTTAGAGTTTGGTCGTGAAGACACCATATACTCAATTTATATAAAGAAAGAAAGTACAGAATAGAATAAAGTATGGTTCACAGAGAGGAACTTAAAAAGGGATGAATAATTCACAAAATCTCAAGTTAACCATGCACTGGCGGTGTATGCACATGCACAGTGGCTCTGATGTAGAGGGAAGCTAATGTAAGAGTAACTCCCAGTAGAGCTGAATGTGCAGGTGTTCCCTTCAGTAAAATGCCACCTCCTTTGCTCACTCACATCCTTCGCCTTCTTTCTTATCAGACAGGTCGCTGTCTCCTGACTTTCTGTGGCTGTCACACACACACACTTAGTTGCTGGTTGAGGCCATCACTGAGCTTTCAGAGGAAAGGAGATCATTACCGTTGCAGACAGCAGCTATTTTGTATATGCACAGTATCAGAGGTTCTCTTTCCCTTTCTACCACATTAATCACAAAGATCTGCGTGCCTACAGCAGTGGCTTTTGTGAATCTGTCACATATAAAGTTCCTGTGTTTCTCCGCTTCCTTCTGTCATTCCAGGTTGAAATGTTTGCCATATGATCGATATTATTGTTAGGAGATAGTGGCAAGATTTGCTGAGAATGATTCAATTCTGCTATTGTGTTCGGTTTGTAAGAACTCAGTATCATACTGTATGCTAGAGAAGAGTGCAGACAAAGTTATCTTTCAGTTAAAGTTATGTTTTTATCAAGTGTCAACCCACAACTCTATCCCAAAAATCTATCTGAATACTATATAGGTTAATAAGTCAACCACATGCTCTTTTGTTACTTATGCCTATAACTATTAGTTGTAGCTTGTTGGTGTTTTAACCAGAAAGGTATTTCAGAGAAGTTAAATTACTTTAAATTGCATACATATTGAATCTAGTGATTGTACTTTGTTTTTTCACATTCACTTTCAGGAGTAAACGTTTCATATCTTTTCTTCATGCCTTCTCCAGCTCAACCTCAGCCTGAGTCTAAGGCAGAGCCCTCAAAGCCTAGGAAGGAGGAAGCTGCCAAAGACCAAAATGACTTTCGCCACAACAGCACTGGCACGCCTACGCTGAGCAATGGCAATGGAATCCGCCCTGGAGCCGTGCACACGTGCTCCTGCGGTGCCAGCATCAGCGCAGGTGCCCCAGTTTCGTCGGACACGACCCCACCGAAGACGCAGCAGCCCACAAAGCACTCCTCTACGCCCGTGTCGCAGAAGATGCAGAGGAAGCTGAGGTCCAGCCTGTCAGTCAACAGTGACAGCAGCAGGCACAGCCATGGCAGTTCCACTGGGTCCCAGAAGCCTCCTTTACCTGAAGGTGAGCCAAACACAATTCACATGCAGTACACACACATACACACAGTCACACATTGATACTAACAATGCTAGAACTTGTCTGCCTGCATTCTTCTGTGTTTGCATTTCAACCTTCTGGTGCTCGTAAATCCATTCTGTTGACAATGGGGATATTAACGATATGACGCTGACCAAGGTGTTTTTAAAACAAACTCTTTTGTGTGTTGCTTAAATGCACACTGCTGTTCTCTTTAGTAGTATAAATTTTTTTGTTTGCCGTATTATATTTAAGGCATGAAGTAAGCTATTTAATCAAAAAAACATCTTGTTTGATCTGACTCTGCTCGTCTGTAGTTCACAGTCGCCGTGAAATAAGAATGAAACCATCATCATTGAAGTGATTTCTTTGTTGAAGGGGCCATTCTTTGGGGGCTTTATAATACCTTATAAGCTATTGATATTAAATTCTTACCTTTTCTCACCTTTTAATGATTGGAGTGCATGACCTCTCATATTTATCACTCCCGTCAAGCAAATGATATCGTATCCTGATCCTGTGGCTTTTATTTTCTTTAACAACAAGTGAGAGGGCCCGTTTGCCATGCGGGGAAGCCGTCACTTTGTCAGGTGCGAGGCCGAGGTGAGTCCGGTAATGAAGGCAGTTGGTTGGTCCTTTTTCATTGGGGAGATAGGTGTGACCGTCTAACGAGGCCTGAGAGCATGGGGTGCCTATTAAAAGTCGTGACCAGCCTTCTCCGGGCCCCTTACGGACCCTCACACCTCTCTGGGCCCTTTCTGGCTCTCCCTGCATCCCGTCAGCACCAACCTGGCCCTCATTAACAGGACACCGTTGAATCCCTCCTCCCACTACAGTATTCCATATCATTCCTCCAACTACTGTACTCCGTAGCTGTGTGGTTTTCTGTGAACGAGCATGCGTGCTTTATCCTTCTGTAGCCTGTACTATATTAGCCTCCAGGGATTTATCTTTACTTATTCATCCAACCCAAGGCCTGTTGTCTTGGTTTGTGTTTTTATGTGGGCTTTAACTCCAAGGTGAGGATGGGAAAAATAAGATGTGCTGTGATGTGTGCGTGAATGTTTCAACTTTTTTAGAATGAGATATAAGTTTAAATAAAGGCGAAAAGTGAGCAGTCAGATCTTTATTTGATGATAGTTTACTTGAAATATGTATCAGGCCGTGTTGTAGGCGAACAAAACAAAGGCACATACACAGATCCAACTAAACCTTGCAAGTAGAGGTGGGATGCACCCGCCAGAGATATGCCAGACACATGTGTTCAACATCTTAATTGGTGAAGAACAGAGGAGAGTGGGTGAAAAAAAGAACTGCACAAATCTGTCTCATTATGGTCTTTGTGTTACTTATTTACAGGCGCTACAGCTCTCAGAATCAATACAAGCTATTTATTTCCCCTCGGAAAACAGCCAGGCTGTTGTGTTAGAATGTTTACATGGATTAACATAATCTGTTTGCCTGTGAAATTAACCTCCTAAACAGCCCCCTGAACACAGGAAATAGAAGGCATAAGCTAGCAGGAAGCAGCTCTGGGGATTCTGCCGTCTCTGTATTTCTTGGCACAAGCTGCTGGTACCGTGGCCAATCTGTGATAACGCTCCAGCTTCTGAGGAGTCATTTACCAGGCTGCTTTTGTTTAGCAGGCTGGGTTGTCCCAACTGTCGTCATCTGGTTTGTGTTCTCGTTAATTGTGTGTAATCAGTTAAGGTCTCCAAGCCGCTTTAGGCTCATTTAGAGAATTAGGACCAAGGCGCTAACTGCTATCTTTGCATAAGCCTATAAACCTGGGTGTGTTTGTTCGGAATCTAAGCTCCTTTTTCTCACTCATAAATTATAAACACGCATGCTTCAAAGTGCATGTGCTGGACCTCCATTGTCCAGCTCACACCCTCTGCCCTCCTCCCATGTGTGCCTTTTGTGCATTCCTATGACCACCAAGGCTTTGTCTGATCAATCTCCCTCTCTTTATCTTTGCCTGGCTTTCTTGCCCTCTCTCTTCCTTTTTGTGAGTTTGAATGTTTTGCACAGCTTGCCGCTCTGAGGCCCATCCAGCTTGTTTTGTGTCATGCCGCTCCCTTCTTTTTGATGTTAGCTTTCCAGATGTCTCAGACTATTTCCTCAGAGGCTCTGGACGTGGGGTTTTTTGGCCTGCAAAACTCTGGGCTTCATCGCTGCTCACTGACATTAAACAGGAGCATTGTCACTGTGTGCTGTTCTTTCTGTCTGTTGGTTGGTTTCACTCTGTGTCTTTGTCTGCCTTTGTCTGTCTCTTCCTGTTTTCATAGAGATGTGCCTTGCGTCCAGTTCTCTTGTGTACAGTATACGACCCCTCCTCTTCTCCCCCTCCTCCTTGCTGCCTTCTCTAAGATTCAGACTAATCGCTGGTCTTGAATTATACATCCAAGTGAATAGCTGAGTTGGCTGGCCGTTGCTTAATGCCTATGTAGTGTGTTTATATCGTATTCACAATCTACTGTTACAATCTGAACGCTGGCATGGCTATGCCCTCTGGGTCCTTTAAAGTTTGTTAGGTTGAACTTCGAGGTTTGTGTGTGCAGCTCTGGTCATTTTGTAGCATCCAGATGGCAGTACTGCGGATGACTGCGGATTCCACTATATATTGTGGTATGACTTGTTATGAAACAAGTACAAAATCTGCAACACCCCAACAGCATTTTACTGCAGGTTTCCACTTCAGTGTATAATAGTGAAGCATTCATTCTCATGTATCTTCCATCACTGCCAGTGTTATGCTCTGACATTAGGATAATAAGATGCATTCAAACTTCAGGCTCCCTCATGGACACACGTACGCCCTTTTGCTCGTTTCATGTTCCCTTCTCTATCTTGTTTGTATCACAGTCAGCTAGTGCTTCTGGTCAGCTCTGCAGCCCTGAGCACCACAAAATCGAGAAAAAAATCCCCTCTACTTTGATTAATCAAACATGAGCATCCAGTGGTCCTCGGCTTGACTTCCATGCCGTCCTCCACACTCTCCTCCATTTGCTTTCCCTCTAACCCAATCAGTAACAGCCCCTTCTGTCAGCACAAGATCGACTGATGAAAGTTATGCAAATGTGCTCTGTTTGCAATGCTATTTTTCTGCATCCATCCACATCATGGCTTTTTAACATTCCAAAGCACTGGCACTGCGCTGGTCTTGATTCAAAATGAGACAACTCCAAGGAGTATATGCCCATCGCACTCGCGGAATGTATCTAGTGACTTGGATGTAACTAGAGAAGTTCTATTGTGGAGAAGCTTAATCACACCGATGTACAGTATATCATGATGTCTTTGTATTTAATGTCTGTGCATTAACATTTTATTACCTAAAAATACATTTTTCCTCATAAAATTGCTAGACAATGATAAAGAATTCAGTTAGACCCATAACTGCAGTTGTTTTCTGAAAAGCATTAAAAGTTCACCTTCTTTTAAACTTTGTTTACTTTTATTACTGATTCATATCAGCATTTTCTAGGCGTATTTTAATGAAAACTCACTTGAGTACTTTAGAAACATATTCGTAATGGTTAATGGGTTCATTTAAATGGGAGCTCTTTTATTGCTGTGAAACATCAAGCTGAAAGTTGCCATCAGCAACATAAAGAGCTTCTAGTGATGAGGTTAAATGTTAATCAGAGGTGTGAGCATTGCCAGCAATAATCCACCTATTTGCCAAGGACAGACTCTTGGACCCTTTCTAGTCATCTTGGTGTGATCAACATAGCAGTTTGCATGATAATGTCACGATTGTTTAACACTCCATTAATGAAAACCACAGGTGAGGAATTCATTTGTGTAATATTTCTTATTTTCTTTACCGCTTTACCACATATTTTTTCTGCTCCACCTGCCACCCCACCATGCATGCAAATCCTTACTCATTGCCTGATTTTCTTCCATTGCTGTTACTAATGGGCACTCATTTTGATAAAACCCACATTGATCATTGTACATTACATGTATTTTGTTGAATTGTTTGCTTTATTTCTGCTCATGTTCTTTTTTTTTTTTTTTTTTTTATTTCATTACATTTGTTCCACCTTTCACCGTGGCCGCTTTGACATTGACCCAGACTGTTGCGTCCACTGCATCTTGGCCTGCCTGTTCTGTGAATTCCTGACATTGTGCAACATGGTGGTTGCACAGGCCTCATGCGGTGCTTGCACATCAGAGGCTTGCTGCTGTTGCTGCTGCACCGAAGACCTGGGTGATGACTGCAACTGCCCCTGTGACATGGACTGTGGTATCATGGATGCCTGCTGCGAGTCCTCGGATTGCCTGGAAATCTGTATGGAGTGTTGTGGCATCTGCTTCCCCACATAGGGAGACACACAGAGTGAACCTGTGCTGGTGTGGACCGGGGTGTCTTTGGGGG
This sequence comes from Betta splendens, assembly GCF_900634795.4. Lineage (NCBI taxonomy): Eukaryota > Metazoa > Chordata > Actinopteri > Anabantiformes > Osphronemidae > Betta > Betta splendens. Next base: position 7,785,449 of record NC_040889.2, on the reverse strand, counting down.
AAATAACTGGACCCTGGAAGAAAATGCAAAAGGAAATTGCTCCTGCTGTCATTTTAAATTCAGCAGAAGACCAGACCGACGGAACCAGTGCGTGAATGTGTGTCTGTGATTGTCATAATATATGTTGTTGTGTGACAACTTTCAGGAATGTATGGAAAAGTGTGTTGCTGTGGAGTAAAGCTCCACACTGGGCTTCTCCGTCAAAATCAGCTCAGCAGAGACTCAGAGTAACTAGTAAGTTGTTGATCTTAAGTATTTTATTCATACTAAGAAGTATTATCATTTCCAGATGTTATTGTTACTTCAGGAATGCACTCAGTTATATCTAATTTCGTCTCTTTAATCATCTTTGTGTACAATGTGTTGTTTACACCAAACAAATTTATGTTTATCCTCTTTATTTCAAAACTTTTTTATGCTTAAAAACTGAACTTGCAGTTTTAGTACTGTACAACACTGTAACAAGTTCTATGTGACGTTTATATACCCTTGTATACTGTATTTTTGGAAGACTTTCTTTACATCATCTACTGAAGCACTGTAGAGCAGTTGAAACTGGTGATATATCAAAGGTTAATCAGTTCAAAACATCATCTCTAAGAAATTATGTAATAATTTACATAGGTAATATGTTGAACCATCTTAGATAGTACTGACATATATTAAGATGCACCTATTGTTTTGAAGGTAGTTGAAGCCTTAGCTTAACTGGAAATACATAGCAGGTTTTTCTGTAACATTAGGATAAACAATGTGGACAGCTTATGTCTCATGCCATGTTTCTAGTTGCAATCTTTGCCATAATTCCCATTTATACGCTCACTGTGTAAGTATGACTTGTTGAACTGCACTCTGTTCATAGGGAGTGTGATAAGAAATTAAAAAAAAAAAACGGTGACCCTGGTTGCCATATAAGCAGCTTTAGAGGAATCAAGCCCAGTGACTCACTACAAAAAAAGATCATGAACTGTCATGTCGAAATGGTAAACTAGGGTAAAGGCAGTTTTTGTCCTATTTTTTTTTTTCTATTCCTTAATTCTGTGTATCTCGAGATGAGAGTTGTGGTGAATCACCACTGGAGTCATTTCTCGTCTTGGAGATCCGCTTTGATGTTGTTTAACTGGTGATGCTCAAAGCTGGCCCTCATTAGCGCCTATGCTAAATGGTAACAAAAAGGGTCCCTTCCTAACGCCAGCAAGGAGAATGTGCTGTCATGTACGGATGATATTAGCGGCGCACTGTTATTGTGTATAAGGAGGTTAAATAAGCATTTCTGCAGCAGAAAGCGGTTCAATCGAGTCACAAGTTTCCTCTGGAATTGGAAGCCTCTAAATAGAAAAGACTATGTAGACAATGTGAAGAATGTATCTAACAAACTACAGTAGTTGTCCTTATTGCCAAAGTAGTGTTGTTAACATTTTATTTGAGGTAACAGTATGTTTGCTAAGTTTTGTGCATTCATCATTTTCAATCTTCAAGATGTTTTTAAATAAAAAATTGCAAAAGATTAGTGATAATTGTTTTGCTAACACATTTATGTTGTGTCCATTTGGATGTTTGGGTTTCTTCCTTTTTGCTGTGTTCCCTTTAGAATTTAGGAGCTATGGATAATTGTGTTCATGGAGTTAAAAATGAAAAGCAACAAGACATTGTTTTGAGTAACAACATGTGATTAGACCTAAACTAATAAGAGGAATAATTTATTAAGTTTTAATTTTGACGTATATACATAATTACATTTAAGGACTCTTTACTGTCGGTGCAGCATCATTTGACATTATTTCTTTTTGCAGTGTTTGTCTTATACATATACAGTACATGTTGTTGTTGTGAATATGCTGTGTATTATTCCCCCTGGGAAGCTGTCAAAGTAACAATCCCTGTTTGAAGAATTTCTGGTTCTCTTCAAAATTGCACCGCAACCTGCTTGCAGATGCCGACTCATGAGATTTGCAGATCTCGTATATTCGTCTTGTGTCTACATGGGTTCTCTGGTTTCCTTCCACAGTCCAAAGGCATGCATTGGTTGATTGAAGACTCTGCAGTAAATTGCTCATTGGTGTGACTTTTAGATTAAGTGATCTTCTGCGTGTGGCCCTCTGACATACTGGAGCACAGCTGGGTCAGGTTCTAGCCTACCACACTCCTATGAGGGTAAAGCAGTTAAAATGAGCTAATGGGAGACAAGTCCGTTTTTTTTCTTCTGCCCAGCCGATACAGAAGTGTGAGTTTCATGTTGTTCAACTCCGTCTGGATTCTGTCCGCTTACAACTGGTCATTTCTCTGCTTCCTAATCTATTAGAGCGAGTGCTCACCTGGCAGCAGCATTAGCGCTAACATGGAAACATGGCCAACAACACTCGATGAGGTCAGCAGGGAGCAGTGACCTCCTGCTGGCACCAACAGCAGTTTGACCTTCAGCAGACACCACCCCCTGTTAACCCCTCAATTAACCTCCGCGTCAGCCCCCCTGCTGGAAGAGTAGAGAGACCCCCCCCTCCACATTTCTTCTATCTTTATTTCCTTTTATCATTTTCTGCCTGGATACACCCTGGCCCCAGGAAATTACCATCTTATTTCACTAATGCGTTAGGGAAAATATCACTGTCCAGAAAGTCTGTAATCACACAGGAGTTGTACTTTTTCTTTCTTTTTTCCACTTTATTCCACATTCACAAAGGAGGCGGTGAGTTGAAAATATTAAAAACTCCAGGTAGAGTGTGCAGTGACCTTTTCACAAAGTCGTCCACCTTTCCACTCCTCTAATCAATCCCCCTCTGATCGCTCACAGTGTGCTGGATTGTAACGTCACAATTAGGACGGCTCCATTGTTTCTGTTTGCCGTCTGGGGAGAAATTCTACACTTCTGATCTCAAGGTCATTTCTCTTACAATATTAAATAAATTAGAGTGTGGCTGTGCCCAGCTCCTCTGACTAGCCATGTATTCATCCATCTATTCGTCCCTTCTTCTCGCTCAATTGGGTGGGATGCAACTCTTTCACTCAGAAAATGAAAGTCCTCTGCCCTCGGCCATGAGAACAAATGACTGCTTTTGATTTATATGAAGAAAAAAAGCAGATGGGTAGATTAATGACATTTTGTTTCCTTCATTATCATATTGAAAGCAGACCGTAGATTTGTATACTGATAAGATTATAACCATATTATAATTACATATAATACGTCTAATTAGACAGGACAAGAGGCGGTGGCAGTAATGTGTGACACTTCTCTATTCAGCATCTGTTTTTTTTCTAGATGGAACATCCATGCTTCCTCTTTGACAAATAGCAGAAAATGTGACTGCACGTGCCCCCCGCAGTCCTCTCCCAATCCATATGATCCATAATGGCCATCATTAACTCACTGATAGAATTGAGAGGATTCATTTCATCATATTGTGTTGCTTCATTAAATATAATCATGCAGACAGAGTCACTGTCAGTATCTTTGTTTCCAATTCATCCTGAGTATGTTGGAAAAATAAGTGGATTGTTATACGTGTTTCATACTGGATAGTAAACATGATAATGTGTGTGATTGTTGGTAAATTATTAATCCATTCTTATTATATCTTACTGTAGCATAGAGAGCTGTTCTGGCCTGTACTTTTCTTTAAATCTTTAAGCGCTGCTGTCCTCAGGTTCTTTTATAAGCTTGTTTGTTTGTTGCTTTGGAGTTATTTGGAGTTTGGATATGTCAGTGTACCCTGCCATTCAGCAGATTATGTGTACTATGTATTTGTTACTACTTCAAAAAGTAGCCCCTCTGCAGTGTCCCTTCCCCTTCTCCTTGGTCTGTCAGAATTTGAGAAGACTTGACCCCGCTGTTTAGACTTGTGGCACGACATTAAAATAAGATGAGACAATCTCTCAGAGTGCTGTGCAAGAAAAAAACCACGAGAGTTCAAGTAATGTCACTTTCAATTAATCTCCTCAGGTAGTGGCCCCATTAGCCCTCTCACACAAGGGCCTGGTTTACAATGCAAATAGGGTCATTACCTGAGGAATCTAATTGACTTTGACAAGAGGCCGAAGACGCCCGCCTCCTTACACCGCATTATTTGTTTGCTTATAATTTCTCTCGCATGATAAATTGATGCGGCTGCGAACATGAAAAGTGCATAAACACTGCATTAGTAGTGTCAGAATGCTGACGATACATCATTGTTCTTTGTTTATTTTCACCTGGCAGGAAGTGTGACATGCCTGTTAAAATTAATACACTTTCCACATAAAAACCTCAAATTCAACTCCATGATATTACATCAGTCTCAGCAATGAAATGTAAATGACATCCAAGGGGAAGGCTTGTATTCTTTGTTCTCGTCTCTTCTTAGGGTAACAATGTGTGATCGTACTCATTCCTTAAATATTTAAAGACCCCCTTTTGCTAAAGCTTTGCTGTGGTACAGCGGCCTCTGACTGCTTCTAATCTCCTTGATACCTGGAGGCGTTGCCACGATGATGCAAAGATAACATGTGGCAGTTACCAAGATCGTGAGCTGAAGAAAAAAAGCCCTGGATGGGGCACGGTGAGGTTCAAAGTTTCTGCCACGCTCCGTACTTCACCGAGACGCCTCCGAAAAACATCAGCTTGAGAGAGAGCGAAGGAGTCGGGCAGGAATGAAAGAGGAGTCGAGACGCGGAGATGTTTTCAGATCGGCTCCTTTCTTCCTTGTCATTGCAGAAAACATCCCCCAACCGCCCCCGCTTTAGCTGTTGTGGTATCTTAAACTGTACATGCAAGTGGAATGTTTTTGTTGAGGTCTCGTTTTTTACTTTTCTGTTTGTGTGGGTGTGTTGATGGAGGTCTGCGCTTCACGGTTGCCTGTGCAGGTTCTCAGTAAGATTAATAAAAGCTAAAGTCTTGAACCTGTAAATAAGACATCAGATTAAAGTTGCACACTTTGAACTTTTCTTTTTTCCCCTCTGCTGTGCTGTCTGGAAGGCAGTGGGCCGTGGAAGAGGCAAATTGAGTAGGACATGTGGACCAGGGATGCCTGTTTATTTGCTTGTACACACTCCTTGAGCTATAAATTAGATGTCACCATTGTTACATGTCATTTTCCTATCTGGACGTCTTGCAGTCTCCCAAGCAGCGCTTTTGATTATGTGTTCATCACTTAGTGAAAGAGGCTTCACTGGCCTCCAGTCATCTGGATCTCATGGAGTGATTGGCAGGTTGCTTGGCAGGAGCCAGTTCCGCCAGTAAGATTTATCTGAGTATTTACATCCACATACTAAACACAGCAGGGAATGTTTATAATGAAATCAGTTGCTCAGTTTGTCGTGTGCAGATTTACACCTCAGCGTGTTATTTACACGAGAAGAACACGCTGTGTTTTTGGTTTTGCTTTCAGTCTTTTTTTAAATTTTTTTTTTACAAATTTTCAGGAATTGTTAAGTAACTCTGTTTAGCGTCATAGGGTGGTTGTCCTGTCCTGTCCTGCATAATGCCTTCTTTCTTATAAATCAGGTTGTTTATGTTCCTTTGAGATCAACTGCAACCCTTTTGTGCATAAACCTATATTTATTTTTCACTGCGTCCACCACAAGTGTTTTAAATTGAGCATAAACACAAGCATAAAATGGAAAACTCCCCTCTTTGTGGTTCAAAAATAGGGATGTTTACAGAACCGAGATGTGTTCTTGTGTGCTTGTGTGTGTGTGTGGGTCCTCTTTACCAGAATAAGGCCCAGACGCACATCCGAGGCGAGAGGGAGAGCGAGAGCATCTACAGCACTAGCTTATACCTCCCTCCATGCAGAAAGAAAACACGGATCAAGGTCTTAATAACACCAGCCATTGTGGCAATATATAGGACTCAACTTTCCGCTTGGAGCAGTCTCTTCACATTGAGTTAACATGACTGACAGCCAAAGCCTCATACGCACACACACACACACACACACACACACACAAATGCAGCCTCCGAAGTGCTTCATAACAACAGACAAAAACACAAGCTCCCACTCACATGTTAACACAGGTTTTTTTCCATCGTTTATTCAGAGCAACACAGATGTTTTTTTTTTTATTCTGAACACCATTAATTGTTTGTCAGATCTGTTGTTACACAATACATAGTGTATCTAAACAGGCACTCAGTTGTTGGTACCACAAACAGCACAGCGGCGATAACCCACAACCAGATGCTTTGCCTTAGCGTGTTTGTTTGCCTGTCAGGCATCCCTAATTGGGTCGTCTGCTACAGATAAACACATCTCCCGCTGCATCTTTGTTTACATGCTGTTCGGCAACAAACTACCGCGGCGGCAGTCGGTTTGTGATGTACGTGCCGTAGTGCGCAGCTCATATTAAAAGGAAGGTAACTAGGCAGTGACAGGGTGTTTTGTACACATGCCGTGGGGAATTCGACATGTGGGGGAAGTTTACAGGTGTGCATCTGCAACACCTGCTCGCATCCTCGCCTGAAAGAGAACTTCATAAAGTGTAAATTGACATGTGTAGAAAGGGTTTTATTGTGTAAAGGGGGTAATTGCAGCAGGTTTCGTGCATGCCATTACCACTTCAAGCAGTGCTTTTACAGGGCGATATTCTATTCAAATACAAAGATTATAACGTATGATTATCCGTCTGCATGCTCAAGTGTTTGCGTTCCGTTCCCACCCTTTGACATATGGCTTTAAATTATACATGCACATCGGTATAGTTAGGGTAATTGTGTTTTTGTTGGTGTTGCTTTCTGAACTAAAATGTTCCATAAAAAAGAACTCAAACTCGCACTTTATCTTATCAACTAGGAAATCATGTTCCTGTTCTGTTTATAGGTGAAGAAAAGGAAATCAAGATGAAAAGAAGTAAAAATATTAATTTCTGGCACAGATTTAAATGTTTGTCAACTTTCCGTTTGTAGAATCATTTTGTAATGTTTAATTGTGCACCTGGTGCAAAAATCACTTGTCTGTCAGGTGAATATTGACATAGTCAGGATCATTTGTTTGAACATTAGCATCTCAGCGTTTTGCACATAATCTATTTTTAAACTCACTACTGTAAATATGTAGTCAGTGGTTTACAGATTTCTGTTTTCTTAAGCCGTATCTGTATTATTCACTGCTGCATATTTAATCTAGTATATTGAAGCCAAATATGAATAGTTCATTGGCTCTTATTAATAGTGTATGTTTGCACTTACTCTTTAGGAGAAAAGTCCTGGGGAGCCATCTAAACAAGCCGTCTGATATCTGAAGCTATCTCAAAGCAGACGTAGGTGCTTCTTGAGAGAGAGAGAGAGAGAGAGAGAGAGGGAGCAAGCAAAGCACAGAACAAGTGAGGAGGAGGAGGCTTCAGATCGGAGATGCCACATCTCATATGTTGCCAGGTGATGAAGTGCAGATATCTGCCCTTAAAGAATGTGCCCTGCGGACATGTGTGAGATTTACGTCTTTCTTCCTTTTTTTTCCTGCCCCATTCGTCAAAATTCACACGCGGCGCAACAAAAGGCGGTTTGAAATATTCCCGTCCCCTGAAAGAATATTCAGGTCGATTGAGCTTGCAGGTTAAAAATGTATATGCAAATGCAGGCTACATTAGAGCATGCACAGGTTGTTAATAAATTAACACATGGCAGAAATAATTCAGTTTAGCGTGATAATTCTTGGGTGCAAGCTGTCAGCTGTCGCATTGTTCTGGATAGAAAGTGACGCTGAGATGGCAACACGCGCAGTGAACTGTGATGTTTTAGTGTACCTTGCTCCTCAGTCTCGGCACGCTGACACAATAACTGCCTTTTGCTCGCCTGGCTCTGCGTTTTTGTCATTTCGAAAGAACAAAAGATTTAATTAAGGATGCCTTTTAAAGACAGCTTGACACTAAGCATGCACATGCACACACATTATCTCAGAAGGGGTTTGGACATTTCCCACTAAGAGTTTGTGCGTCAAAGTCTAAGATGCATCTCAACCTGATGTAATTTTACTCTTCGGAAAGTTTTATTTTCCCTCCACCTTGAAGACATTCATAATCACTGCTCCGAAACAGTGTAGTTGTAGAAAAGTGTGAAATTGTACATGTTTCTGCTGTGGTTGCTGTCGTCGCTAAGCTGCTGATTGTAGGAGGGCATCTTGACGTTCCAGGCAGGGATGTTGTATGATAAGTGCACTTCCTCTCCTCGCCTCATCCCCGAGATTTGCATAGCAGGAACCCAGGGAGCTGACACTCTGTTTATGTAGCTCAAGGTGCAGGGGATATGTGATGTGTCAAGTGACTCACAGTCAAGTTTTTAATAAGTGCCATTTGTTCAATCTGCTGTTTAAACACTCTCGCCGTCTCTCTATATCCTTAAAGACTGTATGCCCTGCTATCTTTTAATTAAGTCTCTGGCTAATGTGCCACTTAATTGACTAATCTGGAAGATTTTGTTTTCTCTAATTTACTTGAAAAACCCATCACCAGCTAAGCTTTTTAATATTGGTGTGATGAGGGTGGATACTTAGTGGATGCCTCAGAAGTGAGTGCAGGGGTAGAGGGAGTACTTGAAGGGGAGAGAAACAAAGTAGCGTTAACTCCTTCTAATTCCTATTAGGTTTGACAGCAGGCTGATAGCTAACTAGGCCATGGTGTCACTCTCGCTGAAGCATTTTGTTTTTCTACAGGTATGCTCGGAGATCTCCACAGTGCCGTATACGATTGCGTGTAGCTGTATTAACGTCTGTGGTTGAAGCTGCTTTATATTCTATGCTTTTCTATTTTTGGAGGGATGTCTGCAGCTAGCGCTTATGAGCGGGGAAGCGAAGGCCCATCCTCTGCTACAGTGAAACAAAAGGCTAATTCAGGAGTAAATTTTTCCAGCATATTTGCCAAATGTTTGCAAAAGAACATTCAGCACTGGTCTAAGATTCCGTGCACTCGTCCAATAAGGTGTGTGTGTGTATACATGTGTGTGTTTGTGCTTCAAACCTTTGGTTCAAACAGGGGTAATGCGTCACAGCTTTCTCTCTTCCAGCTTCTTTTATAATCACAACTGTGTGCTTCTTATCCCGATTCAGGCTTTCTTAGTAGTTGGTGAGAGTCCCGAATATATGATTTAATCTTTGGCAACGGAGATGTCAGAGATGCCAGAAATGTTTTAGAGTATCAACCTAACCTGGTTGCCAAAAATGTAAAACTTTTGAGATAAGTAGTGAAAAGCCACAGCCGTTTGCAGTCGGATTTTAGTGTAGACTGAAGAAATGGACCCGGAAGACAACTTGAGGACGCCTGGTGTCATGCCACCAGAGGCACGGCCTGTGATTACATGGAAAAGTAGTGTCAGTTCGGGGTGATAGGACAGTAGAGTGAGAGGTCTGTAAACAATGACTCACCCCGCCAGCTAGCTGAAGGAATGGGGAGGGAAGGAAGGAAGGAAGGAAGGGAGTCAAAAGTAGTCCAAGTGTGTGTGCATGTTTGTGTGGACCGTCAGAGAGAGACAGAGCTTTGAGAGTCTGGAGCCACAGACAATCAGGCCTCTGTCAGGAAGTCCCGGCAGACGTGGGATTTAACTCTGCTGCTGATAGACGTGCCCATAACACTCATTCACACATACAAGCACTTACAATTACAGCAGAAACCTGGACATACAATTAGATGTAGTAAAACACAAGCTGCATAAACAACACTTCGCTATACCCAGTCACATGTCATGTGCTGACAATGGAGCACAAGCACATACACACAACAAAATTCAATAAATAATTAACTCTCCAGTGGCTGCACTCACAACTACAGTGATACATTAATTGGGCAAAATTAGCATGAATTAAAGCAAATAAGTGTAACATGTAATTTATTACTTATCAAGCATAGTTTAGCAGAGGAAGGCTCCGATTTCCCTCAAGATTGCTTTAACAGCTATAATGCATTTCTTAATTTACTCTGTGGAAAATCAATTTTTTTCAGAGTTCATTAGGCACCAATATGTTACAATGCAGCTCCCCTGAGCACCCAGCTACAAAAAACATTATGCAAATTCCTGCCAGTGCATCTGTATGTAAATAGCAACCAAGGCCGCAGTCAATTCTCTGTGGGAAGCTTTGTTAGCGGGCCCTTTGTTTCCAAGCCTGAGCCTTGTTCATGATAGTCTGGAAATTAGGAAATGGCTGCATGTGACAAGCGAAAGCAAACAGCCACTCTCCACGTCCTCAGACTGTACCTGAGATTAGACAGGTCTTGTATACTTGTAGTTTTGCCAAACTTTGTTCAACGAATCATGCTGAGTTGCCACTCACCCTTTGCACTGTGTATTTTTTTATGTTTTTAGTAACAGGAAACTTCATCTTGTCAGGTTTTATAACCAAAGCGTGGTTTGAAGAATTAGCAAGATAAAGCAAGGTTCACCACCCTGCTTCCACTGTGGTACAATACCATGCATTTAACTAGAAGAACCTACTTAGAAACAGGGAGCTTGTGTCATAAAACTGTTATGGAACCCACAACGTAACCCATCAGAGCCCAGACCTATTCATACTTAAGGAAACATTTGCAGGATATGAACCAAACAGAATGATCCATCTAGTTAATTCATACTGTATACTGTATAAAGTATATCCAACTAAACCTGGGTCAATTCCTCATCTGCTTCTCTGTTTTTGGAAGAAACATCCAGTGTGGGAATTGTTTATGCTTGACTGTTGTTTTCCTTTTCTTTTGGATTTTGTGTTACTCGGATACAATATTAGGCCAAATCGTGTCACTTGTTTAACTTGGCGACATGCTGAACTTTAGAGGTGTTTTTGTGTTGGCCTCCTCTTGTCTGTCCCTGTGTTGGTGCATATTTTCCCCTCTCGTCATTTACACGAGTCTCTTTTCCTCTAAACCAAAACACTGCTTTCACCTGCTTGGTTTGGCCTCTCTCCGTGACATAATTCTCAACAAGCCCACAGGCCATGTGGACCATATGGCACTACATACTGGGAGAAGTTGTACTACGTTGCATACATTCATGATGGTGACTTTTACAAGAACTAATTAGTGCAGTCCCTGCAATTTGCATAAAATCTAAATTTAGTTAATTGGACTGTGTACATTACGACTATTTAAAGGTCTTCCTGTTATTTTATGTATTAGATTTCCTGAGAGCACATATTGGTAGCTGGGTAAAAGGGTGTTAGCAAAAGTAGGATGTTACCGGCTGGTGTGATTGCTGTCATTTTATGGACACTTGGAATTATAACATTATTTTAGTATAAAAAAACGTAGCTGTCACATGAATATCAACTGTGGCTTTTGTCTTGTTATTGTTCAGATTTGTTCCAGACCTCTGTAATTAGGATCGTTAGGTTCTCCTGAGGTGGAATGTGTGAGTAGGTCGCTGTGACACACGTTTGGTTCTGTAGTGAGGGTTCACCTCGTTACCTGTGCATAGTAGTATCTGTAACCCCTGGCACACACATGCTAACGTTGGATTGTTTGGCTGTTCTGTCATGCTTTACTGGCAGGAAAACGCACATATTCGAGGTATTTTTGGCTCAACCTATTCAAAAACATCGTGACTGACACCAGACATGTGCTAAACTCTCAGTCAGCAAATACGAGAATGAGTCACTTCCTGTTTTAACTTCTCTCCCCTGATTGCACTACGCGTGTAGAAAGCTGATTAATTTCTTCCAGTGTATATGTTGTTGTTTCATATTCATTTTGGATATTATGATTATATGTTGCACAATGCAGCAGCAGCACTTTCAAAAGAAGTAGTTTTTGTACTCACTCTACAGTATCAATACACAGCTTCCCATGTTTCTACAAGGAGATGAGTGGCTGTTCCACTTCCTTTCTCCCAAAAGGCCTGTTTGTCATCACACACAACGTCCCGTGTAATGCGCTGCATGTTTGTTTTTAGCAGTGTTTGTATATCATAACGCCTTATTTGAATTAGAGGCATCCACCACTGTTCCCGCTGGGAAACATCAAGTATTAAATGGCATTCCCCGGCATGCTTGTTTGCGTCATTTACGCTCAAATGAATGTCACTCCTTGTCTCCTGGTGGTCCTTCCTGCCACGTCTCTGTGTACAAGCCGACACTGTTTTTGAAGGCTTCACCTGAGAGATTTGCCCGAATGTGTCTGCTTTTTCCCCAATGTGATTCCCACAGTTACCGCTCTGGGCTTGTTTACCAGTAAATGTTTTTTTGTGATTTCCCCCTCAGCAACAGGGGAGTCATTGTGTTTCTGGGTTCTTTTTTATTATTCATTTCTTTTTTGTTACAAGCAATGCAGCATTTGTTATTTATTTATCCCCTCCTGCGTGCTGTAATAACTGGATAGGCTGTCGGTAAACAAAGTCTAGTTCCCATTAACCTCTGGTTCCCTCTGAGAAATCCACAAACAAGTCGAGTGCAGAACGACCTCAGACAAGCCGCACGCGCAGACGTGCCGCGCTCACACACAAACACACTATCCTGACGAACAATATGAAAATATTCGTCCTTCCTCCTTTTCCACTGCTTAGCCCTGGTGCTCTAGCCGTCTGTTTTGCCTAATTGCTTTAACACTAGCCTGGCATGCTAATTGCACTGGGCCCCCTGTCACCACATCATTTACATGGCCTGCTTGATTTGAAATTTAATCTGCTTGAAGGGTTTGTGTTTCATGCTCACTTTAAATCCTAATGCTCTGTGGGATTGAAGGCAGTTTGCATTATTGAGACTGTAAAATAAATCATTGTGTATTATTGTGTTGCAAGACATTTTTAAACAAGATGCTTTTGTTATATTTGCCCGTAATCAGTTTCGGGCTCCCACATAGTTTCTGTTGTAAAACTTTCTCCGTGGCAAAATAAAACTTTGTAATGCCACTTTAGTTTTTCTCAGTCGTGAAATCAAAGAGGAAAATTGATGAGATAGTGGGCAGTGCCGTGTCTGGATGCTGGGCAGAGGAAACTTGTGGATGAGATGGGAGCGCATGGTGTGTTGGCTGGCCTTTTTACTGCAGATGGCCTTTTTGATGTGGAGCTGAAAGAGAGTTAGACAGAGACACAGAGAGGGCTTATACAGTGTAGTGATCTCACATAGTGCAATTCAATCAAAGGCCAAAAGCTATTTCAATTTCTTAGAGGTTGGGCCCATCCCTGTCCGACACTGGCACAGCGTTTCCTGTACTGGTCCTTCATCCAGCCCTGGCTTCTCTTCTGAAAGTGGACTGCGTGATGACATTGCATCACTTCTGGTTTCCAGTTGTTTCTCTGTCACCTTCACTGGTTGATTGACAAAGTAAGTTTAGTAGCCGGTGAAATCTTCAGAAAAAGCAAGCGCAAAGTTTGAGACATCTCTCCAGAACCAAAGCAGAAAGACTATTGCTGCTCACTTCAGCTCTGGAAGTTCTGGAAACACTGGATTTTAGGACAGTAGGCCTCTGTGCAGCCTCTCCTACATTCATTCATCTCGTGTGTGTACTAATCCAATAAATGGGTCATACTGAACGACAATCGGGCCTTTTCCTGATTCTGGCGATCCGGACAATGTTTCCACCTCTTATAGGGCGGACATAACTACACGAAACGCGTTGACCTCCGAGGACTAAAGATCTCTTAGAGGGATCTCATTCAAAGTAATGCTCATTATCCTCAGTAAAGAAAACAGTCAGCTGAACATTCACACACACATACGCATACGATAGTGAGCGCAGGAAGGATTATTTATGTGGAGACAGAGCTATAGATGAACTGGGTTATAGAGTTGTGCTTTTCTTGAGAAATTAAAGCTTTTTTTGCCCCTTAGTTTTTCTGTTCCCTATACAAGTTCAACCAAACAGAGAGAATACAGTCAATATTAAGTCAATTATAAATATTTATAATCTACACATTTTAAAAATCCTGTCAATCATAAAGATGTGGGGGGATAAGCTCACAGCAGCTGCTTGGTCTGGATGTGATTTGCATGCCACAGAGAGAGCCTCGGCTTGCCATCCCCGTTTTGTTTTTGACTTTGCATGCCTGCTTGTTCTCGGCGCAGATTAAATATAGAAGTTTTGTTCTCGTTGAGGATAGATGTTATGTTTCTTTTCCTCCGGTCACACACACACACAGACACGCTGGCACACACAACAGACGGAGGCAGTATTGACGCCTGATGCTGATGGCGATTCATTATTGAAAAGGAAATCGTCTCAATATGACTGGAGTTTGTTATGGGGAGCTTTTGTTCTTGTCATCTATATTGCAGGGCATCTTTGTCAGTCAGCACCGAGGGTTCTTTTTCTTCCCTCTGTTTGTGTGTAGCAGAAAAAGAGTTTTCCTGCTCTCTGTAGTGTTTGTCAGTGCTACTGTCCTAATAACTAAGTGCCTTATTTTTCAGTTGATGGAAAACGGAGATACAGTGGGATTCAGCTCTTCCCTAGCACTTGGTCTCTGATCTTCTCAGTGTGTCTGCTTGGATGTGTGGTTTCTGAAAACGTTGGGCCCTCGAAGGACATTTTTTTCTGCTCCTCTCTGCATTGTCTCACTTTTCTTGTCCAGTTCAGACAGATAATTGATCTGTCCGACCAATACATCCAACTCAGAAAAGCTTGAAGCAGCTGTCACCCTGTTAGAATAGAAAAACATACAAGCTGTGACTTAAATTGCTTTTTTTGCTCACACAATCACATTCTGAGCCTGATAAACATCCTGTATAGTAAAGAATTATAGTGAGCTGTAAATCGGCAATTTGAACCCATGGCTCTGTCATTTTGCATCATTACTCAGTTGCATAACTGTAATTTGCATGTCTGTCATCCTGAGAGTGTTACATTGTGTGGTACAGTATGTAGAAAAACCACAGCATGTAATACAGTAACTACACTTTTTGTAGTGATGATTATGATGGATCCTAACATAAAGGTGTGGTAACTGTATCATGTACTGTACCAGCTGTTGACCAGAGAGCGCCCATGGCCAGGCTTTCACAATATTCACTTGGATAATGGAAATAACAGTGAGTTCCTTGAGTGGTTTACTGGTAAAACCTGCGGGCCGTTGATAAAGATATATATTTTTGCTTTATACAGAGTATTTAGATATTGGGACCAGTTATGTGCAAGCACAGTCTGAAATCTGGAGATAACGGGCTGCACTCTATTTCATGAAATGCACACAACCATGTCCCAAAGTCACATTTTTGCTGTCATCAAGAAGATTCTGATTGTCACTTTAGATTAGCATCCACTTGATTCCATAATTTATTCAGGAGTTAGGACGTGTCTCTGCATCTATGTCAGTGTTTGCGGAGGAGTGCGCGTGTTCGCTCGTATGGGTGGGCGAACTCGCAAAGTGTCCCCTTGTAAGAGTGCTTGTTGTGCGGCATTCTCCCTTGATTTCATGCTTTGCTGATGGAAAATTAGGCCCTAGTGTATCCCGGCATGAAGAGGAGGTGTAGGAGTAGGAGGCACGCTGATGGTTGCTGTTATTGCCTCAGGACACTCTCCCAGACAACAAGAAAACTGGAGCGATAAGGAGGGAGGGGAGGCTGCGTCGTTGGCTGCTAATGCACCCTAAACAAGTCGATGAGACACGTGGAATCCCCAGCGCCACGCAAAGAAGCCTTAGAGAAGACTGTATATCTTTAACACTTTCTTTTTTATTGCTTCCCCCGTTTTTTTGTCTCCTCGTTGTTGTAAAGTGCAGCTATAATTCTGGTTTTCTCAAACAACTTAAATGTACTTTGCTTTTTTTGTGGTGGGTTTGAATGACATGTAGAACTGCTGAGGAGTTCATTTGCATTTTTTCACTTTATTTATTTATTTATTTTTTTGCCTGTCTGTTGCTCAATGAAGCTCTGAGGATAAAGTGCTTAAAGGACTGCAGGCACTTCACTTGAGTTGTTTGGTTGTTCAAAGCCGAGCCACAGTACACTACTAGTTGAAATGCGGCTCAGACCACTGTCAGATGTGCGAGGAGCATTTGGAGGCTTTGAAAAAAAAATATAATTCCTCTACGTTACGTAAGTAGAACGAGAGACACGCATGTTGTTAGTTGTTCATGATGTCACAAGGCTCAAAAGCTGCAGGAGCAATTACAAAGCTTCTCTTTGATGAATGAAGATTCTTAAAGGTACAGTTTTTAAAGACAAAATATTAACAATTATAGTAAACATATTTATATTTAAACATATTTGGATGTGCTGTTCACAGATGTACTCAACACTTTAGACTGCCATTTAAAAATCCACTATCAAAGCAGAAATGGAGAACAGGAGGAGATAAGATGACTTCATTGTAATTTGTCAATAGGTCACCTTTTTTTTGTTGCTGAAGGATCAAGTAATTGAAGTTTGAGAAACGTGAGAATCCTAGATGATCTGTCCTAAATGTTCGGTCAAGCCCTGCACTTTCCATCTGCGCCAATCACTGAAACTCTAATATTCTATTTCCACAAAGTAATCACTAAGGAAGTTAGGGGAATCTAACTCAGTCCAGCCCATCTGGGTCCACGGATGAATCAATATTCACAGACAGAGCCCAATATTTGGTGTGTGATAGGACCTTTTGTGTGGTCCCACTAGCAAAACGATGCTGGGAAGGACGTCTGAGGATGCACGGGAAAGACATGTGGACCTCAAAGGCACGGCCGCCACTGTGAGGCAAGACTTAATTACAATGACCTTACACCAGGGCGGTAGCCTAAAGACGCGCGTTCAGGCTAAGCAAGAGCCCCCCGCCGTGCACAATGCACCCCCGCTGCCATCCAGGCAGATAAATGAGCTCTTTTTCTTGATTGTTGCATCAGGGCCGAGAGCAAGCAAAGAAAAGAGAGGGCGACAAGCACTGTACAGGGAAAAGGAACAGGAAAAGCAGCATAACATCTGAAAATAGCTGCATCACTTTTCTTGAACAATATGCAGATTTACGCTCCTTATTATTAGTGTCATCAGTTGTTTCATAGCTTAACCGAAGGTCTGTAGGACCAACTTCTGCTCAGTGAAATCCCTTCGGTTTGAGAGTCAAACACACTGTACTGTACACACACAAGCACCCCGCGCATCGGCAGACTCCCGAACACTCCCAATTTGCATTCCGCACTCTCTCCATCGCTCTCTATTTCATAGAGTCACTGGCTGCCATGTGTTGAACTTGGTTTTTGATTAAGTGTTTGTAGGTAGCGCCTCGGGCCCGTCTCTCGTAGATAAGAAGCGGTAATCCTGGTGTGTGTTATTGTGTGTTTTCTGCCGGATTCCGGGGCTGTCTACCAAGGGGCCGAGAAACTGTTAAAACTCCAGAATTTAATTTTGCTATATTTTCCCAGCTGAAAATGAAGCGTTATTAACTTCCTGTCCCCCCGCTTTTATTTTTTGAATAAGTTTTTAAAAGAGCCCCCTTTTCTCTCAAGTCGATTACGTGTCAGATTACTGATGGCAAAACAAATCAGAACTTAGCTCAAGCACTTAATCGCATTCATCAACTCTAGTTATGAGATCAAAACATCTTAGGAGTAGATTTTTTTCTTTTTCCTGAAGAGGATCCCTTTTTCCTAAAACCCCTTTTTAGGAAGCGTTCCCATGTTTGACAGCATGCCAGTATTAACAAAGGGGAAATGCTGAGTTCCCTTTAATAGATCTATATTCATTTTCAAATGAGTTGATTAGCCAGCACAATGTCATTGGATTCAGGGGCCCATTACACATTTATGATGGTAAATTACTGAACATTTACAATCCAAATGAAATTTCATGAGGAGGGGATATTGAAAAAATGGAGGGAGAGAGACGCTTTGCGTTCATCCCTGTAGCCTTGCCTCATTGCATTTCTCTTTCTCTCCCTCCCTCTCTTTCTCCCTTTCCTTTTTCCTCTCTCTCTCTCGCTGTCTCTCTCTCGCTCTCTCTCTCTCTCTCTCTCTCATTTACCCCATCTCTTCGCACTCTCTCTCTCTCTCCTCTTGACTGTTTCCTTTTCACATATCACATCAGTGCCCCCTGTGGTCCAAGTGGGCATTACATAAAGGTCTGTAGCTGTGTTCACTCACAAGTCCTTTGCTGACATTTTAGGAAGTGTGCTGTTTTTATACTGTCATTTTAATAATATCTAAAGTGAGCTTAAGAGTAAACTTGAGCGATGTTGTTCTCCTCTCTAAACGTGTGTCCGTGCAGACAGCATGCGTGAAGGCGTGGATGTCTGGAGCTGCGGCGGCTGGACCCCCCCTCGGCTTCGGTGTAGCATTACATGTAGGTTCAAACATCCTATAGATCCCTGAGCAAACACCTCTTTTCTCCAATCAGCACTCGGCGCTGCGCAGCCCTGTCACTGCGTCCACATCAATATTTTATTTTGGCAAATTTGCGGTGACACGCATTAGTACAATTAGGGGCAAGTTTTTACTTGGATTCCCATCTTCTACAAGGAGAGAGAGCGATAGGGGGAGGCTGAACTGGCGCTCTCTCTCTGGGTTCCTTACTCTCTCTATCCGTCTCTCCACCTCTCTCTCTCCAGCATGGCTGGTTCTCTCCACAGCCCTCCACCACTAAATAATTCATCATCCAATCAATCATTTTCTCTTTGTTTTGGGCCCCAGTGCCTGAGATGAAACGGCCCGCTGCCAAAGCTGCTTTGCCTCATCTGAGGCCTGGAAAACATGATCTGCTGCTGTGATTACAACACACACACCACGTTGCACCTAGGACTGTAGTGCTGATACCACATATTCATTGCTTAGAGTCATACACATTCATGGAGATACAACAAACACAAGCAGGTGCACACATTTTTATATTTGCCCAAAAGTGACATTACGTATTTGACACATTTATATTTATTGCCATCGCTCATTCATTTTTTTTAATTGTACAATTTCTTGAACAGTCTAGTTCTGTTTGGATAGTCTATGGATAATCTATTTTGTTTTGTTCTTTTTGGTGTTTCTTCTCACACATGACGTGATCATTGTGCTCATTTAACAGTGTTAAACGCTGATCCCTTTTTTGTTTTTTAATGGCATGCCATTATAAGGAGGTGCTCTAATAGAACACAGTCAGCGTGTCTGATCTTCCAGCTGTAACACTCGGGTTTGGTTAGCTTATCTAAAGGGCCTGTCTCCGCCTTAAAGCCTGCGTGGAGGCAGCCTTAATAGGGGGAAATGTCTTGGACAAGTGATTTGAAGATATTTCGCTTCATCCCTTTGGAGCACTCTGCAGGTGATGCCGCGAATGTCTCCTTTGTTTGATGTCGAACAACACAGATCCGCTATTGAGTGATAGCTTCAAATGCAGAAAGAGTGAGACCCTACGTGCTGCTCCCCCTACTTGAGCTACATCAGAGGAAGCTGACATCTATTATGGTAAAGAAAAGACAAGTGTTTGAAAAATCCAAGTACGCACACTGCAGAAGTGTCAGGAATTTTACACGTTTTTTGTTTTTTTTGTTCACTCTCTTTTTTGTTAACAAGGTGGTTTTTAACCAAGCATGTCTACATGAACTCTGTTGGATAGAGCATGAAAGGATGCCGCTAGCCCATTGTGGTAATATTTTAGGTCCCAAAAAAGTCACTTCAAGTCCCCTGTGTCCTTTTAGGAAGGAAAGATTAAACCCTTATACTCTGAGCTGGAGTTAAGCAATTTTGTTCACTCACTCTCTAATGATCAGTCTAACAATCAAACTTTTTTTGTGGCAGAGGTTACAAAAGTCTGCATTTGAGCTCGCTGAGCTTGCTGATTGTCATGCACCTGTCCATAAATCAAGTAGTTACTCAGAAACTGGTTCATCTGATTATATTGTTGTGTCATTTTATTGGATGTGACACCGTAAATCTGCTTGCTGATTTGCCATTTATGTGGCTGCAAACAGATGTGTTTCATTACTGAACATCACCACAGCATTTGGTTTACTCTGTGATCGTTCATCATGACTGCAACCAAACGACACATGGCAAGGTTGTGAATGTTTAGCATTTTGCCTCATGAGGTCAAATGTTATAATCTTACTGTACTGTATGTTATCATTGTACCTGATGCAGTAACACTTGCTATTGTTTTTCCAGTTTGTGGTGTCCTGGTGTCAGACTTAGTTTTGACTCATCACCTTATTTGTCCATTTACTCGAATTGCTCTGGTTACAGAATTCCCTAGCCGTTTACTTGAATGCTATTTGTAAAGATTCAATTAAATGCCTTTTAAAGTGACTGTAAAAATGCAAATTTTACCATTTAAAAAAACTTCCAAAACATTTTCGCCGTAAGCTTACAGTGTACAATAGGTTCCACTTACTGTTTTCCTCAGCACATGAAATCTAATAGCCTTGTTGAAATGTGCCGCAGGGGACTCTCATACACAGCAAACATGTGTCTGAAGTCTGATAAATAGCTGAGGCTATGAAGAGACATTAACTTTGAGTGTCCCGAGCACTGTAAAAAGACAAACAGCTTTTATTTATCAGCCTGGCAGAAAGACATTATCATGAAACAAGTCTGCAGGAGTAAATAAACCACCCGCGCCAGATAGAGTAAAAGGAGGGAAACGCGGAGAGATGGATGGTGAGAGAAATGCAGGGGCGAGATGCAAGGAGAGTGAGCGGAGAGAACAGGCAGCAAGTGTCAGGCGGCGAGCTGAAGGATCACCCAGGGCCTAGTAATCATGCCCCGTAGGGCTCAACGTCAAGCAGATCTGCTGTGAATGAGCGATCACACCTACCTGCCCCCTGTTTGTCCCTTCCTCGCTGCCCGTGCTCCCGCGCGCGCACACACTCAATAACACCGCGTGCCGCCACTGCAATATCTGCCCCACTTCATGAAATAAATTGGCCACCTACCAAAGACAGCAAGAGTCAGATTACCTCCGGTGAGAAGTCGGCTATCGCAATTATTGTTACAGAATGTGTCGAGAATCTGTGCAAATATGTCATTCCGAAGCATGGCCTCGACCGTGTGCCCCTGAATTGTATTTATTATTTATTAACAATTATGAATTAATTGAAGAAAATGTTTAGTTCATATACGTCAGTGTAATTTAAACAGGAAAATATGATGGGCTCTCGGCTTTTATTAGAATATCATTAACCCTCGTTCAGAAATTAACCACATGTTATTATCAAACCAAGCAAATAATTGAAGCAGCAGCTTAATTTATAATTTGACAATTTCCTCCCTCTTTCATGTACTCCTTTAATAAAAAAAAAAAGGAAATGGAGAGAAATATTTAACAGCAGTGACTTTAATGAACATGTACTGTGGTGAAAAGGGGAGACAGAATTATCCTGCATGAGTGGCATCTGTGGTCCGGCCTCTCAAACTGGACGGTGTTACCCCAGAGAGAACCCCCCCCCACCCACCACCACCACCACCACCACCACCTCTCAGTCAGTGAGGGAGGATGTGAAGCAGGGCCTCCTACTTCCTCCAAGGCACAGACAGAGGTCACCAGGGAATGAGATGGTGATTCTGCTCTGGCTGATGTCACAGCCAAGCTGAATGTACAGAGTAGGTTACAAAGAGCAGCTAACCAGGATCTGAATGCCAAGGCTAAGCTAAGGAAAAGAGACAATAAGGCCTAATGGATGGATGTGGGACCATGGTGGGTGTTTTATGGTAGTTTTAGATTGCCCTTTGAGACAATATTGTTGCCTATAGTGCTTGTACATCTTTAAAGTCAAATATATGTTGCAGAGACTTTAATAGAGACTCATTCCATGCAGCAATACAGTATGAAAAGCATGCAAATAACTACTAAGGCCTTAGTTGAACCAGATGTTTCATTCAAGTCACCTCAAACACCTCAGATTTTGTTATGTACCTCTTCTAAGTTACCTCTGAGGTAAAGTGTGCTCGTTTGACCCATACTTGTGAGACATTGCCCAAAGAGCTCGAGAAGCTGTTCACTAAATCTGCCTCATCATTGACCTCAAGCGCCGCCATCGCGAGTCTTCGGGACAGATGTTTAACTGCCATACAAAACTCCACGGCTCGCTGCCTATTCAATCACTCATGTGACAGTTAACGGCCCGCAGTGGCTAATGATTTTCTGTCATGTACGAGGCACGCTGTAGAACCGGAGGATTGAATATCAGCTGACGATGGACACATCAACCACCACAATGGCCCCCCGTTCATCAGCCCAACTTCATTCTCCCTGTTACACCTTGGAATGAAAGTGAAGTATGAGGCCACCTTGTGCCACTGGTGGACGGCCGCTCCGTTATCGTCTGCAGCTAGGTTGTTAACAGTTTATGCTTCGTTGCCTTCAGGACATTTGCATAGTTCTAAAAAAAGCTTGACTTTGGTTTGGTGGAAAGTTGGTCAAACATATGTATGAGGTACTGTAGCTACAGTAAATTATAGGTCCTGGTCTGTATTCATTTCATAGACAGTGTGGCCCTGACTTCTCAGTCCTGGTTGCTCTGCCTGCAGAGATCTTATTATTAGTAATATTCAGTTTCTACAATTTGAAAACTTTTTTTTTTGCTTATGTAGCAGTTGTACAGCCTTCTGCAGGGATGTCAGGTGTCTGTGTGTACACAGACGTTTTGAAGTTCCTGGCCACTAGCTCTGGTTTGCTCTGCAGTCCTTATTCGCTTCCTCGAAACCCGTGCCCGGTCCTGTGTTGTGTCTGAACATGTATCTTATATTCATCCAGGGTCCTTCCATGACTCCTCTGCACATCAACATTGTTTGCTGGATGGGCATCTCTGGCCGGAGTTGTGTGGAAACTTTGGAGTATTTATTATTCAAAGGCCTTGTTCCCTATGCTGTTTTAGTAAGGGGGGAGCAAAGGTGTGTGTTTGGTTGAGGGAGATGCAGGGCTGACACTATGTCACTGTCAAGGAGAGCTTCAAAATCCCAATGTCGGCTTCCCCACCATTATTTGTTCCAGTCTAGGGAAGGCACAGTCGAGATCACACAGCACTAGAGCTCAGTGTGTGTGAATGTGAGCTTGAGTGTGTGTCATTTGTAATGCCGCGTCAGTGTGTTGGTATTGTGATTCACCCACAGTGAGTGTGTGTGTGTGTGTGAACTTTGCATAAGGTGACACATCCGTGTGTTTTAGCAGCACTGTTTGTGTGTATTTTTAGATAAAGTGCTTGTTTATTCTGTGGTGTGAAGAGAAGGCCGTCACGTTGAGGTTTATCACTGGCCTTGACAGGTTAGTCTTGAAAAGCAGCCCTTATTGAGCCACACTGAAAGTTTATGCACCAAAAAAAATCTATTTCATTGATCTCCTCTATACATTTGTGGTTTACACCTATCTGTATTTACCCAAAACACTGCATTTAATCAATGAAATTAATTACACTCTCATGTTATCTGCTCCTCACACACACACACACACACACACACACAGACACACAGACACACACACACACACACACACACACACACACACACACACACACACACACACACACACACACACACACACACACACACACGCTGCCAAGCCACACATTCCCATGGCAAACAGTCATAATGAACAGCACCAGATGTCTACAGCCTTCAGTCCTCCCTCATTCCCACAAGGATCTCCAACTTTGCACACTTTACATACAATATTCATGTCATGTCTGAGAATGAGGATTCGTGGTCTGGTCATCTTGAAATGAAAATAAAAAAAGGAAAGACAAACTCTGGCAATCACTGATTGTCTCTTGTCCTTATGAAAGGGAATAATTCTTTAACATGCGCCAAGACTGTTCAAAAACAGCCTTTTTTGATGAGTGACACTTCCTGTCCTCCAGATGCTTTTTATGTGTCGAACTCATTAATAAAGCAGCACCCCAGAGAGCGAGACAGGGGAGACGTGAAGTCTGTGCGCGGGTGCACGTGTGTATGTATAACTTGTGGTGTTTGAATTGTCAGGTGCGATTTTGGGACTCTGATCTTCACACAACAAGGTTCAATCACACTAGTTGTAGTGCTATTTATCGTTTTCGGCTCTGACAATCTACCCGATTTCTTTCTGAGAAAGGCAGTGGGCTTTTTTTCCCCTTTCTCCCCCTTTTGCTGAGCGCTGAATATTAAAAGACTCAAAAGTACGAAGTGGAATTCCCTGCAGTGAGGTGTGTTACCCGCAAAAGAATGAGGGGGAGTGAGAATTCTAAATTACTGTAGATGTGCTCTATTAGAAAATAATTCAGTTATATATTTTTCCCAGTGAAATGTCATCTGCAGCTCAGTATATCCCTTTAACATCTTTTGTTCTGAGTGCTTCTGTCAAATAGTGGAAGTGCAGCTTGCACTGGGGTTCATTCTATCACAAATACAAAAGAACATCATTGCAAATTTGCTTATCACTGTGTTCTTTAAACATCTGCCTCGTCGCTTTTTAATTTCCCAAGAATCACATGCATGTGGTTCTATTATAGCATTTAAATGGTAATCTCCCGCTGCCTTTTGTGTCCACACTGCTGCTCTGTGCATGCTTGTGCAGCAGACTCGCTTGTGTTTCGGCTGCGCTGGCATCTGTATTAAAGCTTAATGCGCTTCCGTTCCAATAAGACGTGCCTGTTGTGATGAATGCAATGAGTGCATGTTTTGAAGTTGTACAATATGAGCAGCAGCATCTTACAGTATCTGTGTAATGCAAGTGTGTTTATGAAGCCTTGAGGTACGAGAATGTTTTCTAGCTGAAGCTTCCTCTAAGTGGCTAAGATGTACAATGCGTACACACACACAAACACGTGCACTGATGCAGACACACACACAGTCATGTAGAGTAATTTAGGGCTGTAGGCTTTTAGTCAGCATATTAAATGTGTCAACTCATAAAGTAAAATGCTGTAAATGCTTTCAATATTCATGTTTTCCTATTTGTCAACCAACATTTCATAACAAATTCATGAAAAAAGCCTCTCAAACTGCAAGCTGGGAGGAGGCTTTGTGCAGCGCATACATTTTTGAGGAGACACCATCCATTTCAAGCTCATCATCAGAGATTTGCATCCCAGGCCTTTGAAAAATAAAGATAAATATTTTGTTTCATGCATTTATTAAACACCACACCATTAAAACATAATTGCGAAGACTGGGCTTACGCTACGCGTGAGCAACATTAATGGACTTTTATGTCACTTTGTTTAGTGAATAATTAACACTTATCCAATTTGTACAATCAAAGAATTGTATTATTGATTATTACACTTGTTTGTCAGATCCTCCCTGGCAGCAGTTTGTGGTGAATAGATAACAGGCTGCTTCAGCTGACTCTGTTTAGAATGAGCCACACGCACAAGAAGCAACTTACTGAGCTGCCCTACTTCATCTGAGACCTGAGCTGAATATTTGTTTTACCATTTTATTTTGTTTTCTTGCCTAAGAAGCATTAATAAAATATATAAAACATAAGGCTGGCTCTGGAGGTGCTGTTAACAGCAATTTTAATGCGGCAACTCCTCCGTAATGGCAAGAAAATGGCTCCTTCTTAAAAAAGCCTTTGCTTATTTACATTCATCTTTAAAAAGACATGTGAGTAATAAGAAGTTGAACAACAGTACATGCATGGCATTAATGAGACATATTTTGATGTAGTCCTGTTTGAAGCTGAGGCATTTATCAAATATGTTATTTATCGAGTCACCTTTTCAAAGGCGTCGTGTCGACGGCTGTCTTTTTTATTGTTTTGTTTCGCTTCCTAATTGGTTTTTAAAATGAAAACAACCTCTGCCCTGTGAGTCTGTAACATGATAAATTATCTTTTAATTGAGTGAAGACGTCTCTAGCTGTAGCCTCATAAATGCGCCAACTAAGTGACAATAAACAATTTAGGAGTAATTAATGGGTTTGTTAGTGATGAGAAACGTAGCAGCCGATAGGAACGCGATTTCCTCAGCGCTACAGTATGTGGACATATTGTGACAGTGATGCAGCTTTTTCTTTGATAAATATGGAGTCAGGGTCAGGTACGGTTGCAGACTATGGTCAGCGACTTCTCTACATCACTTCTCACTAGTCGTCATTGTTCCTCTCTTTTGCTTTCCATCATTTCACTGGACCCACCTGCATCCCATTCCCAGCATTCCTCAGGTTTTTACTGGGCAGAGTTCAATAGCTGGAAGTAGTGGAACCTCTGTCTCAGTAAAAACACATTCACAAGCATATCTAATGTGTAAAACAGGCTTATCCTGCTCCACGTTCACATTTTTGTAGTAAACATGGATCAGGGGAGAGGCAGGCTTAATGTATGTTCTAACTGCGCTTCTGTGACATGTAAACCACCAACTGTACGAATCTACAGCTGGGATGTTGATGCTACAGCTACAGTAGTGTCCGAGCCCTTAGGACCTGCATGACCACTGAACTGAAGGCTGCCGTCATCCCAGCAATGCGTGGCGCATACAGTATTACTGTTCTGTCTCCATTTTATTGGGCACTCATCTGTGAGGTGAATAAAGTTGCCATTAGGAAGAGACAATGCAGTTGCAGAAACACATATAATGCTCAGCTTTGATAAGAGTTGTGTTTGATGGGAGCCGTCCTTGGTTGGTCGAGGGAAACTCCAAGGTCCTGGTTCTCCTGCCCCGTTAAGCTTTTTCATTAGGCCACATTGCACAATAATGGCGAGAGTCAGCAGCATCCTCCATTGTTGTTTAATTAGCCAGCTAATGTTGTTCCTCAGTGCTGCAAACCATCCATTTGTCTTCCTTAAGAAGCCGCTGTCCTTCCATTATCACATGGAAATTGAGTTTGTTATTTATTGTGAGAGTATACCATGTAACCGTAAATCCAATCAAGCTCCAGTTTCATCTGTTACTATGTGTTGATAGCTTGCATCAACCTTATCTTTAGTCCAGTTCCTGTGTTTGGAACAGAAGCCCCTGTTCACTTCCTGTGGCTTTTCATGGCTTCAGGTAGCGTCGTGAAGGCTGAGCATCACTTAGACTAGGCAGGCTTGGTGGACCATACGTGAAGTTGCAGACAATTATTGATCCTGGCGATATTCTCCAGCACTTAACCTTTACACTAGCCGAACGGGATATGAAGTCCCTTATTGAATGTGTACTTTTATGTTCTTCTCTGGTGACAAGCCTAATCAATAGTTCCCCTCCTCACTCTCATTAGGGGCAAGAGCTTCCAAGACTATCTTTAGCGGGGGAAATCTATCTGTCTGTTTGCCCGGGTGGCCAGAGGAACACTTGCACCGCGGTATAAACTTTAAGCACAGGCCTGATTGTTTGTGGTCAGTGTCACAGAACAACTCTGAGTAAAACATTGGACTCGCACAAAGGAGGCCCCTCAATGTTCACGTAGGAAGCAGGCCACTAAAAGACTTTTACTCTCCTAATCTTTTTTCCCTTATGTAGGCAAGATGTTTCTAGATAAGCGCGATTAATCATTCCCCCGCATCTGTTCGTTCGCGTACACTTTCACCTAAAAAGTCTCTGCACTCGGAAAACATCGCTTCTCCCCGCAATTGCCTGACACAATATCTCATTAAAATGTACAAAGAAAACTCCTTCTCTTTATCTCTGATAATCTAATTAGCATCAGCCAGATGGTTTAATAAGGGATATCGGCACCGTTTAGCCTCCCAAACGGCCCGCTGGAGGAGAACAGTGGCGGAGGCTCCTCTCCACTCTCCTCTTCACTCTGAATAGCTCTCCAGGGTTCACATTATTGCTTCCTCTGCCTGAGGCGAACCACTCCAACTCAGGAGTTTAGGGAGGATGAATGCATCCAGGAGAGAGACATGCTCAAAGTGAATCAAATAGGCAGAGATGTTGGATACTGCTGGGAATGTTTTAAACCAAATAATGGCAGATAACTGACTTCACCTTTAGTTCCCCCAAGGAGTGAGAAACATTTCAGATTAGATCTTTCTGAGATATATCATTCTGTTTCGTGTGTGTTTAATTGTTGCCTAGGTAACATTGTACCACTAAGGCTAAGATAGCCTGTGCTTGTGTTATGTGGGTTTTGCATCCTGAAAGCACAAAAGAGCATAGTAAAGCAGTTTAGGATAAGTTAAGTCTGCTCTCTTGCAATGCAGGCAGCTCTGTGGTCCTCTAACTTCCTGCTGTTAGTGCCTGACAGGGCACCAGTTCAAATAAAGTCAGGCTATCATATCATTAAGGAGGAAAAAGTTCTATGTCCAGATTACATTATAGGAGTTGTAGCCGTCTGGTTTCTACGGTTCTGACACTTCTCTCTCCGTAATGAGCGAATGCTGCTGCTGCTGCCGAGACATGAATGCTCAAGTGAAGTCCGGTAGAGAAGACATCCTCGGCCAGGCCCTGCGCCGGCAATCTAGGCAAATACATCGAGCAGAAAGAGGCTAGCCGGCAAGCCAAGCAGCCAGACAGTGGAGCCAGTCACTACAGCCCTCAGAGCCAGCAGTGAGAGAGACATGCTCAATTAACTCGCCAACTTCAGCAGGGCTTTTCCTGCTGGCCAGTGGAGAGGAACAATAATGACTGGATTTAGAATAAAAAGATGTGCACATCTACAAAGAAGGGGGTGTGAGTGGGGGAGAAGATGAGATAAGGGGCTCCCATTTAGATTGACGGTTGGAAATTGTGGAAGGTCAGCACGGGCTGTGAAGCGTCACCCAGGCAACTGCTTGGCAAAAAAAAAAAAAAAAATCACTGTTCAGCCAAGCCAGATCAGGGTGTGAGGCTCTGCTGCTTAGCTCTTTCTGTTACTGTCTGGCTTTACTTCTTCTCTATCTCGTCTTGAAACCTCACAAATGGGGCCTCCAGCATGTGTCATAGTGATAGTAGAAACCTTTTGGTGAGGAGAAAATAATGGGATGTTTTTACCTACAGTAGAGAATCATAAGAATAAGAGACAGTCACACTGAATGAGGCCGCTTCACTGTATCGATCTGTCCGAGCTGAGTTGCATGTGCAACTTTGAAGTTGTCTTGTAGGATTGTGGCAAGTCGAAGCGAAGCTTAACTTCCTTTAAGCTTCAGTGAATGTGATTTTAACTCTTCTGCCTTGTTTTCTATGCACAAGTACGGCAGGTAATCAGGGAATGCAAATGAAGTGGTTTATTATTGAGTTAACAGGTTGCGACTGCGCAGCTTAACAAAAGGAAAAATGGATTATTTCCCCATCAACAACATTTAGATGATCATTAGGAGGAGATCTGCACAAGTGGCCCTAGGTACAGTAGGAGATTCTAACGAGCGCCCGCATCCATGCCTAATCTGTGCCGAGCCTGGCATATATACAGGCTGCCACGCGCTAATTGCACTCAGCTGCGAAGTGATGCAATATATAATTGTTGGATGGATTAATTAGCCGCATTCCTAAACAAGAAGCCCACGTAAATAGGACAACAGATGGGCGCGCTCATTACAGCTCTTGTCCTGTCAAATCCACCTGCCACGTGCAGATACTCCTTTAATATTAGCATAGCGCACGTTGGACCACAGGAATTAGCGCCTGGTGCTGAAGCCTTTTGCTCTATTTGACTCTCTTTGCTTTTCGGTATTTTCAGCAGCCGGCGCGGTGATGTTTACATACAGCGTTCGACAGTTTAAAGGAATTTGTAGAGTCGAATTCCCCCCTCACATCATTTCACATCACGGTAATTACATCCCTTAACACTCAACGCAACCTTTCAGGCTTTCTGCTCTTCAGGCACTTTTTAAACAGTTTTACAATCAATTAGACCACGCAGCCCCCTCTGCACTGTTGCACTGTGCTGGTCAGTAGCTTCATAGAAATTCATTAATACACCCTCTGTGACAATTGTGAGTGTATGCATATTTAATGTGTACTGTATTACTATATGTGGATGCATATATTACACTTGTATGCTTGCGTATGTACATTTACTTGAGCCCGAGTAATGAACTTTTGCCTGTGTCGAGTACAGATCACACACAGAGTCTTATTAAACTTAAAAGATCTGAGTCAAAACTTTGACACTCAGAGCTTTGTGAGTTTGCATTAGGAATATTAATGCCCATATTAATTTCGTGTTGACCTTTTGCCATCCACGGGCTCCATACCGCAGTCCAAACAGAAAGAGGCTGCTTTTAATTCCCTGGCCTAGGTGAGAGGAACATACACTTGCAGCACAGGCTAATGAAAACTGGCTCCACCGCGGAGCTGCATGCGTGCATAACATTTTATGAGAAACACAAATCACAGCTTGACTCGATAGAATCACAGCTTAACTTTATCACAGTTATTGATCATTATGACTGACATACAGCAAGCTCCCATTGTGACAGTTATTCCTTCTTCCTCCATTCCAGCTTGTGATATTAGTGCCTATACTGCACCTCCACTTCTGTATTAATATTTAAATGTTGATGTAAAAATACAGTATTATAAAATATTTTTCTTTTTATTAGGCTTTTAATAAAAAGCTACCCCAGCATGTAGGCACATTGTTCAGGCTTCACAATGACAAAGCAGCTCCCGTTAAAGCAGTAGAAGAAAGTCACATACTGTACTAACACACTTTACTAAGCAGGTGTTGGGAGCTTTAAGACTCTGAACAAAGGAAACTACTTTAGCTGAAAACACAGCACCAGTCACGTAACAGTCCTTGGCCTCTCAGCACTATTCCCCCTCATTATCACACTCAAACACTTCCAGACACAATTTCCGATTGTTTACGGCTAATTTGCGGCTGGTTTCCACACATGTAAACAGAGCGGCATGCGTATGTCACGGCGAGATGCCTTATTATTATTTCATTCTTCCTCCAGGGAGTGAGCAGCGGGTTAGTTTACCTCCAGGACGCCGAGGGTTCGGGGCCATAGCACATGATAGGCAGCGTGACAGGCGCAAAGGAAACGCATTAGTCAGCCATGTTGTGCGTTTCTGGGAATCTAGTCTTGTGTAGAGTTCACTCAGGAGAAATTACATTTCTGCTTTGATTTAATTAAAGCTAAATATTGGGCAATCGTCAGGCACTTGGCAGGGTATGCTTGACACTGTAATTATCTCCTGAGGTGCCTTTGTCTTAAAGGCTGCATTCATGCGTGAAACCAATTCCTACATTGACTCGTCAAGAGCTGCACTTTCTTTTCTTTTTTTTTTTTGGTTTCTAAAAAAATAAGACACCTTTTGCTTATTGTACCTCTGAGCTGTCTGTAACCTGCCACACGGGCTGCGACAGACTTCTAGCGACTCGCAGACTGTTGAGACGAGAACCAACAAATACATCAGCCGCCTATTAGTTTTCAGCAGGGTTAAAATAGAGTTTGCCTTCAGTGAGTTTCCCCACGCTTTTTGAATCAAGAACATTTGTAATACAAATGATGATCTAAAACAGGAAACATTACTGGAGTCATGGTTTAATGGGTCTTTACCTTAGTGGCAACCACTGAATAAAACATTCTCGCCATGGTATACAGGTCTGTGACAAGGTGTATGATTTATAAAGGAATACAGTATGTACAGTATGCATTCAGAGCCATGCCTTCTCTCCACTCTTTTATTTACTGTATATATCAACTATCGCTCTCAATTCTTTCTGTTCACTACGCGCTCTCTTTCACTCTGAGTTTTCTCTTGAATTATTCACCAGTGTCATCATGTTGACCTGTTCCTTGTCAGTGGCGTAGTCTGTGTGTGTGTGTGTGCGTGTGTGTGTGTGTGTGTGTGTGTGTGTGTGTCAGTGCTGCAGCTGTGTGGGTGCAGCTGTGTGTCAGGGCCAAGCAACGCTCCCCTCATCCGGTCCTCGGCTGTAATTTGTGTCACTGACTTGAGTTTGATGGGTGAGCAGCTCCGCACAACACTGTGTCACAGGGCGGAGTGGGGGTGTTTGCGCGCGCGTGGAAATGTGTACGCACTCGGCTGTGTGTGTGCGTGTTTTTCGCACCGCCTCTGCATGACTTTGTCTGTCTCCGTGAGATGTGGCCACGAGAACCTGCTACCGTGTGTGTGTGTGCGTGCGCGTGTGTGCGTGCGTGTCCTTGCATGTGTGTTCCTGCGAGCATTAACAGCAGTGCAGCTTTTTTCCTGCGTCGCCTGCATCGGCATGGTGTCACGGTGAGGAGCCCGGAGGAGACAGCCGAGGCCGCGGCGGTGAGGCGCTCACAGCTGCCACTTGTCACATTAGTCAGCTCAAATTTGGAGGAAATCAATTCGGAGCCTTAATTCGCTAGACGACTCCCACGCCTGGTGCAGCTGAAGAGCCCCGGCCACCCGTGGGCTCTCCCCCTCACCTCCCCTCAAACCCCACCAAAAAGATGAGGAATCAACTCCCAAGGGACACAAGTCATCAATCTTAAATCAGCTCCTCGAAACTAATGGCAGTCCCTACCCGGCCGGTCCTGCTAAATTGAATTATTACTAGATTGACAAAAAACTACTGAGAATATTTTTGAAGGAAGGAAACGAAGCCTGAGTGTCTTAATGACAGGAAGTGGTCGCAGCGAGTCATGAAGGCGGGATAGAAGTTCCACTCATACACACGCATCCGCACGCAGACACAAGTTGACGGTGCAAACGTTCACACGCGCGTCCATATTGCGTGCGCGTTAACACCGGTCGCATATTTAAGCACACTCCCGCTCCGCTCTCGCGCACGTCGGACCACTTGCACACACATTTCTCTGGCTGCGTGCTATATGCTAATGCTCATCATCAGTCAGGGCAGATTAATGCCCAAACTCTCAGCCAGGCAGATACGGGCGCTGCATAGACCACCTACTCATTCAGACACAATGCATGGAGACAGGGCTGGAGATAGCATTCTGCCGAGCTGCCTCTGCGGCTCAGGAGAGAATTAGTTTGGGGCTCAGTGTGCGAGCGGCGAGGCAGGTGTAGGGAGCCAACGTGAGGCAGGAGCGCCTGGCTTCTGTTGCACAGGAACAAAACACAGTTCAAAATCAGTTTTACAATGCAAGTCCATTTACTGTAATGCCACGTGGGTTCCTCTTGTTAGCAACCAGTACCTACAAACGAAGGCACGAGTCACAGGTTGCAAAAACCTTTTGATGCTCACAATTAGGCATGTCCAATTTGCAGCCACAAGGTTTCATTAAAAAAAAGAGCCAAGGCTACACCGTCATGCATATTGTTATTGTCACCTGGCAGAAATACACTACCTGTCTGTCTTTCATAATTTAGGAGCGACAGACGGATTATGTGGATCATTAATCTCCAGCTGAGAGGCAGCGTGAGTCTGGATCATGACGCGTACGTATTGGCGTTCAGTGAGTGCGTACCGCTGTAAACACGCTGACTCTGTCAGCGGAGTTACTCGTCGCAACGTATTTACCGTTCCCGCTGTCACCGATCCCGCCGCGCGCTCAGAGTTACGGCTGCCTTGTGGGGCACATGAAAGTGATGGATGAAAGTTTTCCTCTCCCAGGGCGCAGGCCTGAATTAAATTGAAAGCTACTGTTTATTCCCCCTGTGCCTCGTTGCGGAATCGGGTTTGTTTGCAATTGATTTAAGCCAGGGGGGTCTTTTGTGGTGAAGAGGCTAAGGTTTTCCTCTTGATGGAAAAGATGATTGAATTTGTTTTGTCTCGCGTGCCTCTGCTTGCTGTCTTTCTATCCTTTCCCTGTGTCAGTAAATCAGATCATCTCTCTCCCCTGTCAACACACGCTCCTTGTTGAGCAGTCAAAGTTAATTTGCAAATGTGCTCTTTGCTTTTTTTCTACTTTCTGTCTTTGTCTGTCTCTTCTTCATCTTCCCCGTTCCATTTTTTGCCCGCTGCTTCTCAGAAGTCTTTACAGGCAGTTTTGCCTTTTTTGTCCAAGTTCTTCCTCATTCAGAAATAAAGGAGGGTCCCACTCCTCACTTGCTTCAGTTGGCAAAGTAAAGGTGTCTAGTTCACATGCTGCAGAGGCTTTGATGAGATGATGAATCCTGTCTCAAGCAGGTGATGTCTTGCACTATCTGAGAGCAATCCCCAGCCACACCTAGCCATGATAGTGTTCTGTCCCTGGTTAAGGGGAGCTTGTCAACCGGATTTCCTTTGTAGAGGAGCAGGCTGGAGTCGGAGGGCTTCCTGTGGGGAAACGGCTACAGAGTCATTATTCATCATCCAAGGCTTTGCTCGGGCCCGTCAGGCACTCTCCCTCGGCAGCAGTCCATCTCTAAAGCCATTCATCATGGGCCTGAATGCAGCTGAGAGGGAGCAGGGAGTGAGACACTTAGGCCCTTCGCTAGCGAGGCCCTAATGAAGGCCGTCGCTCCGCACACATACAAACACCTCAGCGATATTAAGCTGGGTAAATTATCGTGTCGCTCTCAGCCAGCCATCAAGGTGCAGGCCCTACATTTGAGCGTGAAGCGTTTTAGGTCGAACTCACTGAGGAATAGGCTGCGCCTTGTGCGGAACTTAAAGGGTTCTGTTCAATTCCTGCAGTGATTTGAAAAGTCGGCGGTGAACTTTTCTGTTTCTTGCATCAGAATATGCTGAATTTTAAGAATTTTGTTTTCTAATGATAATCATTGCGTCCCAAAGCATTGTGTGTAGTCTGAGGTGCAGCTTTTCCAGCGCTCTATCCATTTAGGAAAGACTTTAAACATCACAAAAAATTTACAGTAAGACTGAGCATGTGGCCAATGGATTTATTCTGAAGATAAAGTTGTTTTTGAGGATATATTCAGAGCTTTAAGAAAGATTTTGAGTGGAAGACAATGAAGTAGAATTTGTTATATTAGAGAGTAGAGTCGCAGCAATTAAACACAAGTATAGCAGTTTGTGTTGGGTCTTTGTGTAGTCTTTGCTGTTTCTCTGGCCTTACAAGCTGAGCTCAGCACTGCTACCACAGGATCCAGCTACAGCTACAAGCACAGCTGCAGGTGCGTGTAGAGTAATGTGTGATTATGCATCTCCTCCAGGCTAATCTGATGAAATGATCCAATTTTGGTCGGGGCATATGTCCCACTCTGCGCGCAGTCTGGGGACTCTCAGTGGGTAGCGAGCTCTTTGTTAGCCTCCTTTTACGTTTGTGTGTAAATCTCAACGTTCGGTGGTCCACGGGAGACTTGTCAATACTCTCTGCTGTATAGGCTGTGGCAGCCTCACTTCAGGGAAAACATTTGCCTTGAAGTACTGTCTTCCCTCATCTTCAATGTCAGCCCCGGGGCTCCAAGACAACATATGTTCCCTGCGTGTCCCCAAGACATGGCAGCCGCGTGCACTCTACGCACAACGCATCATCACACGGCGACTGTTGTCCTCACAGCAACGCCCCAAGTTCGGTGCCGAAGCAGATGGCCACAAATTACAGTGGCAACCGTGCCTTAAAAGTACCCCGACAAACTCACAGCAGCAGCACCCCCGCCAACGACATGACAAAAGCATTAATTGGCATTGCGTAAGGGCTGACTGCTTTAGCGGTGTCTAGCACAGCATGAGTGCCTGTCTAAAACTCACAGATGTAAAAGATTAATCTTTTTGCCTTCAGGTAGGTGAGCTGAAAATCAGTGGTTGGGAAAAAAAAGCAGCACTCCTAGCTGTTTGGTTAGCGCGGAGAACAGAGGAGAGGGCACATCCGCACTACTGTAGGATGTATTCAATAATTTGTCCTTGAACAGACCCCATGCGACGCCGCACACTGTTCTTGTATAGCAGAAGGAAGTCACCGCAATATTAAACACTATTGATAATTTACGTCTGTTTTAGTGAAGCAGATTAAAGAAGATTTGAGTCTGTAAATGGTTATTTTAAATGCGACTGGGTTCTAATATTGCTTACTTAAGTTGTGCAGAGCTCTGCGCCTGGTGTGCGTGTGCAGACCTGATGTACTATATTACAAACCAAGATTAAAGGTATAAATATTAACAACTGCTCATTGCTCTTTTACCGGTGAATCCAGATGAGTGTATTTTGACACGAGTAAAATTACCACCTAATGATTACGCGGAGTATAAAGATACATGACAACATGACATCTGAAGTACAATGTGAATAATTAACAATAATGAAGTTAAAATAAAGACTAGGTCTGCCAGAAGACACGAAAGTAGTTGTATCCCGTCGAGAATCTACTTTCACACTACACAGACAATTCAGACGTCCGTCTTCTTTATCTCAACTCTCTGATCTGCCATTACCCACACCACTTCCACCAGCCCAAATGAATAAAGCTGTGTGTTAGATATTAGCAAGGCAATAAAAGAATGAATATTTGATAACAGAGATTCAGACTCTGTTATTACTGTGCCGTTACATCAGCACTGCGAGCACCAGACCAAAGATAGGTGCCACTTCTTCATGTCAGCAAAAACAGGCTCTGACAAAAGTGGATTTTGGCTTAAGCTTAAATTTCTGTATGGTCAGATTTCTGCTTTGTGCAAAGAAAGGAAATCGGATCATTTTGTTAACTGTTTTCCTGACGGTGGCAGTAGCACTTCCTCCTTTGTGTGTGTACGCTTTCATCCGCCTGTCAGTCCATCATTGCATTCATCCTCCAAATTCCTCATCTGTCCACTCTATCCCTAGAATTCATTTTTTTCGTTTCTTTTGCTCCTTTCTGTGTTTTCATTTCCATTAATCTTTTTCGAGGGCCTTCTATAATCCATCTCCCCAGCCGAGAGGTATTCCCAGAGGGTAAATTACTCTGGAGGCCTGCCTGGCCCCGCACTGCATCAGATTGACCCTCAGCTTGTTTGCCATTTTGTATACTGCACTGTTTATTTAACAAGGAGCAGAGTAAGTGTGATTTCAAGGGACGGGTCCCTGTGATAGTAGCTTTGACACCCTGCCTGAGTAATGACCCTCATTATGGAGCCTCTGACAGCTCCCTGAAAGGCCTGATTTATGAATATGCTGGGACCACAGCCCCACAATCCTCGATGCACCAGCTTCTGGATCCCCCCCTCCTCTGTCAGCACCCACATATGTACATACATGTACGTGGGCGTTTGCACACACTACACAGTGCCTGCACATGCTTCAGGAAATATGGCATATTGCATATGGCATGTGCAAACATATGGAGATTTTCACTTTTAGCATTGCCTTTCTCCAACTTTACAGTGTCCTTCTGAAGAACAGCAGAGTTCTCTCAAGTGGTCTGTGGAGTCGGAGTTGGGATTTTAAAGGAAAAATAAATTCCTGAAAAGCTGATTACATTCCCCGGTTTAGGTTTTGGTATGCGAACACAGCAACATCCCGGGGAGAAAGGCATGTGCCCCAACTTCCAACTTTGATTTTATTTCATTTTATCTGCTCTTATTGGTCAGTATTCCATGAAATTTTTACACAGCTCACCCCTGAGGAGTAACCCTATACATATTAACCCTTCTTAAATATCGCACATATCAAAGGGCGACATAAATAACTTATTAGGTGTATATTTCTTCTTTTTTTCCCCAGCAGAATCAATTAAGTAGACAGAGGAGGAAAAGAGGGTCTTTGGGAGGCCCTAGGCTGGGCAAGGCCTTGAGAAGACCAAACCTACTGTAGAGAAATCAGAGGGGGTCAGGATGAGGGGAGGAGAAGAGAGACAGAGATGGTTACACAAATAGGGAGCGTGGACAACAGAAGCGATAGGAACCAAGTAAAGCGGAGGGAAAGCAGACGGAGAAAGCAGGAGGAGGGCTTTCTGAAGAGAGGATAGACGAACAGGCAGGTGGGCACGGGAGCAAACAGCAGCCCAAGATAAAGCTGTACAGGCTTGTCAGAATCCAGTAGCTGGGCTGGTGATTTATGAGGATCCCCAGTCAAGACTTCCCTCCAAACTCTCCATCCGGCAGCCTTTTGTTCACTGAAGACGCCTCGTCCTACACAGCAGACACGCACATTACCTGCTCAAGCGCTAACCCACACAAAACACTCATGCTTTCATCAAAACTGTTTCCTGACATTTGCAATAAGAAAAAATATAAAACATAATATGGCTTCATAATTCATAGATGAGGTAATTGGCAAAACTATTGACAATTCATTTTTAGAAAAAACAAATCAATTTATGTGAATTATTGAAAGTAAGGACAGTGTTTTTACTTTCTACAGCCTGTTGACTCTTTGCTGACACTGACAAAAAAAGATTTGTCTGTATTTGTGTCCAACAGTCCAAGGTCATGAATACTGCAGGGAATCTACAGTAATATCTGTGGTGATCATGAATTTGTCTGTCTCAGAGTTAGCTTAGAGAGGAACGTAGACAACTGATTGAACGTACGCGTGCGCGCACACACACACACACACACACACACACACACACACACACACACACACACACACACACACACACACACACACAGTCACATAGTTTCCTCTCGCTCCATGCCTTGCATTAAGATGCCAGGATAAAAGGTAAGGAATATGCTTTATTAACTTTAAATATGCATGATGTTTCAGAGGGAAAGTGCAGCATAGCATCAGGAATGTCCAAAAGCTTGACTACTTATTTCTCTCTTTTTCCCCCCTCAAAACCTCTAAATAATTAAAAACTGAGAGAAGAGGGAGAGAGGGAAGAGAGAAGTCAAAGACACTCGCACTCTCTGCATAAACACATTCTTATTAGTGACCTTGCATGCCCCGAGACATCACATCATAAAGTTACAATGCACAACTCTCTCTAGAACGTTGCCTCTGTGTGTGTGTGTGTGTGTGTGTGTGTGTGTGTGTGTGTGTGTGTGTGTGTGTGTGTGTGTGTGTGTGTGTGTGTGCGTGTGCGTGTGTTTGTAGGAGCCACAGCTGCGTATACTGTAGACTCGCGTCTCTGTTTTTCTCCAGTGTTGTAGAAGTTCAGGGGTTTCGTCCCTCCTGAGACACTTAGCGTCTCGCTCTGAATATCTGCGGAAACTGTTCTGAAGTCAGTCACATTTTCCTTCACCTTTGACTTCAGCAATTCAGGTTTTTTATAGCGTGTCACACTTAGGGTGGCCTAAAACTGTGATCGGCTGCGACATCTAGTAAACAGACAATATTCACACAGTGACAGCGTCTCTTCACTAATTTGCTTTTGGCTCCTGAAACATGTAGGATGCTGTGGGGGAGCTTACCTGTGTGCCTCAGGCTCATAAGGAGACACTTATCCTTATTAACGAACGGGGGGATTTCGCAAACATGACAATCACACCTCCCGTGGAATGGCAAATAGATAAATGCACAAACATGCTGTGAAGAGCTCGTCGCGTTAGTCCCTCCTGATTCCGAGGAATCTGCAGCTGAAAATGAAATCAGCGATGCTTCTGACTGCCAAGCGTAGCGACGCTAGCCTGTGTCAAATGGTATTTCCCCGTCGTAAATGAGCTACACCAAATAGTTTTTATATCACCGCGTGTTATTGGCTGCTTAATCTTGTGCTGTGGCAGTGGTTGTTCATCATGATTACTTCAGCCAGCTGAGCAATATTTAAATGAATAAACAGCAAGTGTTTACCCAGCATCATTGCCTTGTCATGTCGGCTGCGTCGCCTAATGGCCTTCTAGACTCCGGCTGTTTATTGGATTCATTTTACACTCTGTTATTTATCCCCCCCTCCTCCCCAGCATCCTCCGCTCCTTCTTCTTAAACTCCATCACGCGACTGCTTCAGTGCGCTCTTTTTTCCCCTAATGCATCGTCTCCCTGTGAATTTTAATTTGGGCAACGTGCTATTAGAAGGAGCTGTAATCCCGTCACTGCCTGTCCTTCATGCCTCTCACACAATGATGTATTAACGGCAGGGCACGCTAATGAATGGAAAGCACCAAGTTGTTAAGTCTCTTTTAAGGTGCCATTTCTATTAATTTGCTCTTTGCTAAGCTCTGTTGGTTTTTTTCTTCATGGTCTTTGTCTTTTCGTTTCACCGACGCCATATCCGCAAATTATTCTCACACTCTTGTTTAGCGCTCACACCTCAGTACGAGTGAGAACATGTTGTGTCAAATATGGCTATGCATAGACAGGTCTGGGTGTCTGCTCAGTGGTGCCGGAACATAAACAGGTAAACTTCATATACTGTATGTTTGTGTTGTAGAAAGCTTTAAACGTACGGGGTTAAGTAAAGCGTTTCACAAAAGTTTAGTTTATCTGAAGGCCTGCAATCCAGTACAGTATGTATCTGCTATTTACAGAATGTGACCTGTGAATCATAGGACACTCCGCTACCATCTAGCCGTACAGTCCCCCGATGATTAAGAAAGGCCAAAAACC
Organism: Betta splendens; assembly: GCF_900634795.4. NCBI lineage: Eukaryota > Metazoa > Chordata > Actinopteri > Anabantiformes > Osphronemidae > Betta > Betta splendens. The sequence goes on along the minus strand of NC_040889.2, from coordinate 7,745,546 downwards.
CCCAGACCATGATTGGCTGAGCTACGAGACAACCCGTGTTTGTGTTTGATGCCACGGCTGCGAGTGAGCGAGCGAGCGAGCGAGCGAGCACGCTGCCATTCCCTTCCCGCTCGGCTGGGCAGATTATGCTCAGGTATCAGCTGCAGCCAAGAAAGCGGATTACTTGTGTCCAAATAGAGTTGTCAGTTTGAAAACTCAAGATGCAATCATTTCCATGGGAACAGTAATTATGGAGGATCAAGCCCACATTACTGTCACATGCTGGTGCGGGATGAGACAATCACTCACTAATGAAGGATTTTACATGTGTGAGGTGAAGAAGGGGCTCCCTCTCTTCCTGCATGCGCCACATTGGCTTCCTCCATGTTGCACTGTTTAATGCAGTTTTATAGTAGCATACCAAAACATACTGCACGTGTTGTTATAGTGAGGCCTAGTCATTTTACACACCTGCTGTTAAAGTGTCTTAGTTTCATCCTATCATGTTCAGTTAGAAAGAAAGAGGATGATTATCTGTCATTCCAAATTATAGGACAGCTCTGAGCTGTGTTCCCAGCATTTGTCCCTCCATCAGACCTTTATAACCTTCCACCCTTAACCTTGACCGTGACTAAGCTGTCGTCCTTATACGAATGCACTGCGGAGGACCACAATCAGACCGCTCCTCGGCGAACATGAAGGTACCCACACATACACCGACACCGACACGCGGAAGCCTGAGTGTGTTTTATTATGACGAGCTTGTGCATTGTACATCCCACCAATACCCAATCACTCATTTTCCCACTAAATACCTCTCTCTCCCCATGGCTTCACCCGGCGCTCGGTCGAAAAGGTCACACAATTAAATAGCTAAGGCCTTCTGTTCATGTCATAGAATGGTGATGTATCACTCCAGGCTGGCTGTACGTGTACCTGACACACTGTGAGCATGAATATGATTTCAGAGATCATTAAAAATTTAACAGCGTGACCTAATTACCCAGGCTCCCTATTCAGATTCCAGGCAGTAAGTGAGATGGAGAGATAGAAAGCAAGAGGAGGTAGATCTGTGCATGGCAGGCTGAGCCTCATCTGGAATCAATTATAATCACTTTATGTTGCTACTTTGTCAATCAATATGAAATGAGCTATAATGGATCGCTTAGGTGTCACATACTGTACTTAGGGCAATGAAGCACTGTTGTTTGTGTGTTTGTCTATGTGACAGGCTACTCGGGGAATTGTCAATTAGTGGGTTACTTCATTGTTTAATTCGACTAAATAGAACCAACCTGACGTGAGGAGATTTAGACTCCCCACAAAGAGGAGCATGCTATACATATTCTGTATATAACGATCTACCTGGAAGCTCTCAGAAAAACTCATTATTGTCTTCATTCAAATGAGCTTCCTCTCAGGGTGCGCGGCTTTCTTCTCTTTTACCATATTGATCGCTCCGTACAGACTCACAAACAAGGCAGATTATCATTATTCGCCGTTACAAAGCGTTCCAGGAATCTTTGACTGTAGTCATGAAAACCCGGAGCTTTTCACGTCTCCCCCCATCGATTGAACGCTTGTGAGAATGAATTGCAGATCAATTGGCGTACCTCCGGGCGGACTTAATGAGCGAGCACAACACCGGAGACTGTTGTTGTCCACTTCATCGTTTTCAATAGCAGGAGAATGATGTTGGGGGGGTTCTGGTTTCCTGCCCTCATGACATGTATGAGTAATGCTTAAGAGCAGATTGTCTTGTAACAAAAGATCATTTGGGCACATTTATTTCCTATTTTTCTTCCATTTTGTTTAGCATGAGTGATGATCTGAGTTCTGTATCCATTTGTTACGTCCTCATTCCATCTTGGCATCTGAACAGGACAACTGTTGCACATCCCCTGCTCTCTGGACTCTAATGTTTTAACTGAGACTGATGCCAATAAGCCGGTATTCCATTATGCCTTGTTTATTTTATTACATCATCCCCACATCTTTGCACAGTCCTTGTAACTGCCACATTAACTTAAACCTCCACCCTGATCTCCGCTCCACTCCTTGGCTGCCGCGCTTCTAGCCCACCTTTCACTGCAGCGTTACACTATAAACATTTACCCTCTGCCCACCTGGGATCAATGAAGCCTGTTATCGTGTGGTAATCAGATGGCACGGCGAATCTTCTAATCACTCTGTTATACCCAGTGAGGAACGTGAGAGTGCGTTAGCCCCGAGTTGTGACCCCCCCTCAAAGGCCGTCCCTGTGTTTGCGTCCAGAGGACCTGACTGCCTAATGCGGCCTCTGGGTTGCGTTCCAGCTGCTGAGAGGCCTCAAGTGATTCCATAAGTTCATCCAGGGGTCACAGAGTATATACTGTAGTCCAGTGGTGAACTACAGTATATACTATTCTAGATAATCTCTATTGGTGACATGAGACTCTTAACTCCTAATGCTCCTAAAGTTTATGTAGCACAACATTAATTAGAGTATTGTGTAGAATTGTTTGCAGACCATTTTCATGACTTTAAAATAAGGGGACGGGAGTCTTCCACTGGCTATATACTGTATACAAATGCATAATGTAGTGTGAAAAGGTGACATTTAGATGTGTTTTTTGCACATACTGTACAGTAGTGATTTTGGACTTTGTTGCCTGAGGCCAGGTCATCAGCCAGCAGAGTCTTTACCTTCGTTACCCAGTGTTCACCAAGCCTCACGCTGCCACACTGGGTCTCAGATGAAACCCGCTGGAGTTCAAGGAGCCGTTTCTCGACCATCGTCTTCCGGCGGCCAGGACCTGAGTTGACTTCAGTGAGATGAGAGGCACAATGTAAAAAGAGCCGCGCTGCAGGAGCGCACAGTCGAGGGACCTGTAAGCAGCGTCATGTTGAGCAGGAATATTCAGAGCGCCTGTAATTGCCCCACAATGTTTTAGACTGCGTGGTGAACATGTTTCCCTATTGTTCATCTAGACTTTATTATACCACAGGGTGAAAAAAGAAGCCTTAGTTATTGTATGAATCCGCGACCATTGAAAGGCACGCTGTTCTGAATATGCAGGAAGCACGTCAACAACTCTCCCATACCCTACTATTAGTCTCGCCTTCTCCTGCTCTTATCCTGCTATTTTTTCCCTTCAGAAGAAAATGGAAGGGGGCACTAGATGGATTGCAATTCATTGGAGTCTCATTGTATGCAGTAATATACACTATTAAGTGGCAGCATATAGAAACAAACCTTTGATTAAATGGATTTGAATCACAAAGAAACAGCAAGACCCCTCCTCAAGCTTTCAGTTAATAAGGATTGCTTTTTGACTCGGTACCTGTGCACGCTGACTTTTGACACCCGTGGTTTTCAAGAGGGGTATTTCTGAGGACTTTCATATGGCGGCAACCCCAGATTAAATCAAGTCGGCTGTAATAAAGTATAATGTTATATTCATTTTGTCATCATTACTGATTCCAGTGTACTAAAAGGCTTGTGGATTATAATGAATTCTAAATAAGTTCAGTGTGCTAATGGGAAAAGATGGAGAGTAGTGCGGATTACTAATATTAGTTAGAGCTCTATGTTTCATTAGACTGTATTAGGAATGAGAATATTTAAATAAGACTTTTGTGTCAAGTTGTTCTTTGATTCTCAGACAGTCCTCCTAATTATTCGCTGTCAATGAGATCTTGAAACGGTGTTTAATGATAAACTTGGCAGATTTGTTCCATATGTATTTGTGTGTGTGTGTCTGTGTTATCCTGCCAAGCAGACCGTGGCTTGCATATCAGTGTACATCATTTGGACAAAGAGATATGGTTGAAATAAAGCCAGCAGAAGATAAATAACAATGACAAAGGCTGCTTAAGAAACCCAGTCATTCTATACATAGAATTCAAGAGCTGTATTTATCGGAGAAAGGCGTGAGAATCTATGTAAGTATCTCCACTGTTTGCATAATAGATTAGAAATTAGCATTTTTGTTCATTTTCCATGTATGCACAGTGCCTGGAAGAATAACACTCCATGCATATCAGATCAGCCTGCCTACAATTTTTGCGCAGTATATTATTTGACAATCTAAAATGTGTAATTTGCATGAAATTGCTTAATTAAAACACAGTCACTGGGGGTATTAATTTCTTTGTCTGACAGTGGAGTGTAGTGAAGGGAGAGCAGGGGAGATGTAAAACGCTGTCAGATAGCGCTGTCACAGAGGCAGAAAGGAAAATTCTGCCACATCCCACCCCCCCTCCTTACGGCACACAGCGATGGAGAGGATAACGCCTGCCCAGCTAATTTGGGTTATGGTGGTAAACGGAGGCCACTGCACTAGAAAGATACCGACGGGAGGGAGGGAGATGAGGAGGAGGTGAATCACTGGAAGAGATAGGAGCGGACTGGCTTTGTGCCATGGTATCATTGTTGTCCTCCGGGTGGAACTATGCCAGGCAATTGACAATGATACAGCCATGTCAACTATCGTCATCACTGTACTCTAACAAATATTTAAGGGAATGTGGATCAATAAGCTAGAATATAAAGGGAAGCGGGGTGCGTCTCGCGTCTCGCGCTGGGTCTGTTGAACTTTTTTAATCTCTCCCCACAAGTCGGTGCCTCTCCTTCTGCTTCCGAAATGCGGCGCCTCGTGTTATGGTTTTGTTTCACAGATGCAATCAATTGTAGAAACCACAATGTGAGCAGTGAATCGAAAACAGACACTCATTAATTGTTGCCCACCCCTCTGCGCTGCGCTGCACTGTGCCATTATAAATGCGGGGAATTGCGAGCGGGAAAAGGGCAGAGAGGTAGGCGAAGGATGAACCAAAGAGATTCAGAAAAATACACAGGGAGGAGGAAGTCTTTGGAGCATGACAAAGAATGAGATTAAAGCTCCTTTCCCATTTCCAGTTGGCCCCGTGTCTGCGCGTGTGTACGCCGTCTGCACATCTGTACCCTTTTGTCTTAAATATCAAAGGCAGCAAAGGCACGTTAACATTTCAGTAATTCTCAGTAAGATTCCAAAGACATGAGGAGGACATGGGAGGGTGAACGGTGCCGCGAAGAAGTTATCAAACGCCGACTCTCAGTTCTGAGAAAGCTGCTTTGCCAGCCCTCGGTGCTGCGCCGCTGAGGGCTGCCGCTGTTTAACCGAGGCGCCGAATTAAAAGCTCCACTCGGGGAGAGAGAGATAAAGAGAGAGCAGAAACTTAAGAGATGAGGGCAGGTGATGTAAAGAAAACAAGAGGGTGCGAGGAGTCGGACAAGCGGGAGAACAAAAGAAAGGGAGAGAGAGAGAGAGAGAAATGCGCATATTGGGAAAGCAGATTTGAGGCAGACGGGGAGACAGGCAGGCAGGTTCAGTAAGGGGTCCTTGTCACCGGTGTCATCAGTGTGAGGTTGAGACAGAGACAGCAGCACTGAGGGCAGGCTAACGCTGACAGGACCTCCACTGCAGCCTTGACGGCCAGCTTCACTGGGACCTTAATTGGTCCTTTGATGTCTGTGGAAAAGGTGGTGAAGGCTATGGAAATGGATTCTGTCCCTCTGCCGCCGCCATTAATGCACATTTCTACACTGCACGCGCATATGCGGTATTTACTGCCTCGTCAAAGCTGCTTTCTTTGCTCTAATGGCGACCCATGGATGGTTGTCGTGCTCATGCGCCACAGAAAGTGTTTATGTTCTCATTCATGTTGCTATTTAGGCAATTTTGAGCGTCCGCGTGTGTGTGCTCATCAAGGCTGGGCAAAGGCTGTGGTGTGTGTGTGTGTGTGTGTGTGTGTGTGTGTGTGTGTGTGTGTGTGTGTGTGTGTGTGTGTGTGTGTGTGTGTGTGTGTGTGTGTGTGTGTGTGTGTGTGTGTGTGTGTGTGTGTGTGTGTGTGTGTGTGTCTTCGTAGCAAGACCCCCGCAGCCTGTGCTGATCAAATGGCGCAACAAGGATGAGTCCCGCTAATGTGGGGAGCTGTTTAGAGCCGGGGCCTCCTTTTGAAATCATGACGATAATGCATTCAGTGCTCTCATTAATGGAGTCCGAGAGCTCATTAGGCGCCAACAAACAAGCCAGCCTTGTTGGCGCAGGAAATGCCAAGTACCCCCATCTGCCTCTGTCTCACATTTCATCCAAGGATGTGACCATGATTCTGTCATTTACCTCAAACCCTCCCTCTCCTCTCCACAGGCACAAACACACACCGGGGGGGCGCACACACACACACACACACACACACACACACACACACACACACACACACACACACACACACACACACACACACACACACACACACACACACACACAGGATTCAGTATTCCTCAGTTCTCACCCGATTTACAGTACCAACCTCCCAGCCTCCCTGACCCAACTTCAAAGTGGCCCAGCCTCGGCGCACTTGGCCGGGACTCCCTGAGAGACTCTCTCTGGGCTCCAGGGTCAGAGGATCAAGAGGACTGAAATTGATCTTGCCTATTTGGTTTTGCTCAGCCCTCTTTAGCTGCTTGTCATCACGCTCAGCTCCCTATAGAAGCGTGCTACCACTGCACCTGCAGACGAATTGTGAAAAAAGTTCTGTTTCTGTCTCTCGTCTCTGCCTGTCTCCTCACATGAAAAACTGCCCTCTTGTTCACGACACCCTGACAGATGAAGAAACACGGTGGTGTGATTATGGGGTTGACTGTCCCCTGCTCAATATTCCACTATGGTCACTTGTCAGTTTTTAAGGGCCAAATGGTGAAGGACAGAGAGACGTCTCCATCGAGGAAAATGGCCTAAATTAAGTCTTAACACATTTGTTCGTAGTAGCACGTTGAGTCATTTTTGCTCTTGCATATACGTGACAGCTCTGATAGCTGCCGGTACCGTGTCCTTAATTCTAACCTCGCCATCTCTCCTCATCTCGATCAAGTGCCACAGCTCGTTCAAGTGTCACAGCCCTGGCACCAAGATGGAAGAGTGAGCGCGGAGCACATTTCTTTTCTATTCAACAGGTTGTCAGGCTGGAAGACAAATAATTTAACTCTCCCTATTGCTTGATTTTTATAGTGGCCCTTCTCACTCATTCCCGTCATTCTGAATGACATCAGATTTGAAAAAATTGCATTACCGTAATTGTTTTATACCTTCCTGGATCACTATGATTAAAAGGCATTTAAAAAACACAGTTCCCCCAGAGTTCTACATTCATGGTTTAATCGTTTTTTATCTCAGTGGATCTAAAATTAATTTTACTCAGCTCACAATGTAAATACTGGCATTCGTTTTGCATGCGCATTGCACGCGTTCGCTGTAAGATCTGAGAAGTCACTCCTAACCATAGAAACCTGACAGTGTTGAGTTCTTAATGTCGTCTTCAATTAACCATCTCTTGGAGTCCGACTGAGTCTTTTTCTGACACGCTGCAGATGACAAAGTCTTATCTGTGCACCGTTCCCTCTCCATCAGGGAAGTGATATCTCCTTGTCAGGGAGGAGACGAGATCAGAGAGTACAAGCTCCCAGAGAGCGGAACTCACGAGGGTCCATTCCAGCTTCACAAGGACTCTGTTATCGAACAGAACGATAACGCGCCGAACGCATGAAAATTATCAATCAATACTCGCCGTTCTTGAGTAAAAATGCATCATAAACTTTATTTCTCCTCCAGTTCTGACTTATTTGTCATCAAGTATTCATTGATTTAAAATGAAGTAAAATAGCATTTCTATGATAGAAGACTGTGCCTGCTCTGTGTTCTTTTTTCATTATAATTATGGACTTGAGGGATATCAATTAAATGTGTCCAATTACAGAATGCTTCAAAACTAGAATATAAAGTTGCGCCTCTTTTTTTGATCTATTTACTCGCAGCCAAGGCAACAGAGGGAGATAGGGAGTAAGAAGTTTCAAAAACAGAGCCTCTGTTCCACATGAAAGGGGCATTTGATCATATTTTTTTATTTTTGTCTTAAAGAGAAAAGCTTGCCAATGAGGAGTCATTCCCCATTAAAGTCAAGCAAAATTATCAGGCTTGCATTAAGGAGCTTTAAAAAAAAAGGGAGATATGTATCATGCATGTGGATATGCATAAACATGATGGAGGAGCTTAAGTAGAAAATGAGATCTGATGCCGTCGTGAAGAAGAGAAAACCGCCGTGCTCGGAATGCATTTAAATTTAAATATTCATGTCATTATAATTCTGAGGAATGTGGAGCGACCGTATGATATTTTATTGAGGAGGTTTTAAAAAATGAATGCTGTCCCTACTCCTTAATAAAAACTGGCTTGGCTTTCACTCGGCTGCGGTGTTCGGATGTGTGGCAGGGGAGAGTGGGAGCAAGGTGAGGAGACGTGAGGACTGGTCAGCGGACAAAGATGTTAGACGTCAGCAAATCATAGTGTGCTGATGTGAATCATCATTGTTTTTATATTGTATTAGAGGAGCAAGATACAGGTGACTACAATGACAACACTCATTTTAAACTGTAATCTGCCAGAACCATCAACCAAAGTTAGGACTCGAGTCCGAATGCTAACTTTTTAAAAACTTTCCCCACGAGTGGATGGGAGACCACGCACGCTGGTCTGTTCAGACAGAATGCAGAGGTGGAATGAAATGGAAAGACTGAAGGGAGACTCCTGCAGTAATTACTGAATGCAGTTTGACCGAAGGGGATCTACACGGTTGTAGTGAACCTTGAGAAGGTTTGGAAGGATGATGTCAAGCCGGGGGAGGTGAGATTGGTGGTGGTGATGCTGGTACTCGGTGGGAGTGGGGGGTGACTGTCTCACATCCCTCCTGATGTTAATTATCTTTTGTTTGCCCTTGGTAATTCAGGGGCCCGGTGTGCTTGGTGTAATGAAAACCCTGAATCACAAGGTCTACATTTAAGAAAAATAAAAAAGGGGAAATAAAAAAAAAAAAACAATGCCGTTGTCATTACCACATCATCAGCGCCTGATCAATAATGAATGAAACGCACATTAAGCAGGGAGAGGCAAGAGTTTATGAAAACGACTTGTGTGACTAGATTAAATTACAACTATTATTACTTCGCTTTTCATGTAGTGCGTCAAAGTAATTACAAAATGTAAAAATAAAAAAGGGAGATGGGATGAGGGAGAAGCAGGGAGTCTTTCCCTCCACAGTTATAAAATCAAATTTATGTTACTGGGAAAATCATGTCTCCAGTTGACAGAGCTAATGTATTACTCCAAATAACATTTTCCTAAAATCTCCCCTTTCGCGTTTGTGGAGAGCGGTGATTGGAGTTGGGATAAAGCATTCACATCCTCACAATGACACAGGAATATAAACCTCTTTGTGTGTGCATTCATGTTCGGCGTGGAGCCAGATTCTGTGTGATAACCTTGCCATTAGTCGTCCAGCTCATATTTCCACTCTTCTTCGTCCCTGACATAGCTTTACGATCGCCATAAATCTCGCTGGCAAAGTTATCAAGTTGCAGTGTTCAAACCTGCCGGTCCATTAGTTTACAACTCCACCCTGGCTTTTTCGCCCAGAAAATACACAAGGACTGGCATTGGTTATGGATGGCGCCCTCGTAAATCATAACCTCCTTCATCTTCCTCCCATAGACGCGTGTCATGGTGAATAAGCCAAACAAGATGGCCTCCTAGGAGGCATCCACATGGTGTTTGTGATAGCGCTAGTCAAAGGCGTTGTCGGGGGGGGTTAGGGTGTTGAGGGGTGGGCCACGGTTGGAGCAGCTAATTATCTATATGTTAATGGTACGTCACATGCTTTATGCTGAGCGGTGTCCCAGCCTGGTGTGCGCCTCCTTGCATGTGCGTGCCGGGTATTTCAGTGTGTGTGTGTGTGTGGGGGGAATCAAAGATGAGTGTAGACGAGAGTTTTTGAAATGACATGTACGGCAGTGATTCTCATTTGTTCGGGGGAAGTTTTCAAACTGTGGAAACGATGATTACACTTTGCCACAATCGTGCCTGTGTAATGTGCTATTTGCCATGCCAGGCCCGGATTTCGCAGATGGAAATTAGTGGAGAAAATTGCCACTAACTACTCAATTACAGCGCTTGATGGTTAGGCTGACCCCAGTTGGCAGCAATGGCAACACAGAGCCAATCACCTTCCCCAGATGGCATTAAATTAGAATAGGGAAAGAGGACAATTGCACATATTCAACGGAGAAAGACATTTGAATTACCTCAGATGCTTTGGCTTCATATTGAACAATTAAGTGCAGCGATGGGATTTTATGGGATGGTTTGGAGGCAAGGCGCTATGTTAGCACGATGGAGGCATCGTAAAAGGGCTCTGTCCTTGGATTTTCAATCTGACAATTAAAGGGAGTGTTAGTAATTTGAAAATTATAAGAGAGACTATATCGTTCATTAATCCTGGGACAACTGGGGAAACATTTAGTTGTCAACCCGGTACAGAATGTCCGGTATGTGATATCTGTTGAACTTGTAATTTATATGAGATTGACAACTTAGGCTGCAGGACTGTTTCAGCCTTTGCATTTCTTGGAGAATGTAACTCGATTAGATTCTACTGTTGTTCCAAATGTATGTTTTGGTTCTGTGTTCCAGCACTGGCTTCAGGTTCGCTATGTAGTCCACACCGCTGGAAATATTTTCGATTTCCTGCTCTGCTCTTTTCTCAGTGTTTATGCTGCACATGCAAGGAATAAATTGGGGTTCTGCGCTTTGATCGGTGTAACATTTCACATTTACGGTAAGTTGCTGCGTTTACTTAGCAGGGAAAGACGATCTGTATAAGGCACTGAAAGGCATAATGCAATTACCTGATTCCAGGGTTTCTTCCTTAGTCGCATGGAGGACATCTAAAACCACAATTTGCATTGTTGTTTTCTCCTTCCTCAATAATTTTGTTTTCCGCTACAGCAGATAGTATCACAAAAGTAAATTTGAGAACCGCATTTGTTTGGATTCTCATTTCAAAAGCTGTTAAACTGAGCTTAGGAACCATCGCAGTCTTCTGTCGGAACCAGCACATGCCAGTTTTGCAGTTGAGCTCAATTTACACCCGGCCAACGTAACCAGAGGCAGCGGTGCCAGAAGCAGGACGCTGTGGTTTCACCTGACAACTGGAAGTTGGAGGACCCCTCCACATGTGATGGTTTTCTCCGACAGACCCCGCAAGCCTGTAATCAGCGTAAGCCGCAGTTTAGCTAAGATGTGTCTTCCCCTGCCAAGGGTTCACATGTGTTTACGCTGCAGTGGCAGACAAAAGCTTTGACTTATCGTAGTCGGGAACAGCTATTTGGCAGCCACCGAAACCACTGGCAGGCGCCAAGCTCATTCATCTCGACTTTATCGCTAAATCAGTGGCAGCGCTCGCAAGGGAAGGGGAGATTCATTGTTTCAGGGCTAATTCATCTCTTCTTATGTTGATGCATAATGTAGGAAGGGGTAGCCGTTTGCTTCCTTCTTAACCTGTGGAATGACATCGTATCTGAGCACTGGAGTTGGTTAAGGCGTTGTGAACAGTTATGTGTGCGAGCACATGCTTGTGTGTGTGTGCGTTTGTGCATATTCCGCGTTGGAGGTGACAGAAATGCTGATGGAATTCTAACACGGTGGCTTATTCTCGTGACTCCAGGCGAAGTGGCTCGAGTAGCAATAGCAGCAGATTTAGCCAAGGAGGACCCCCAACCCGCCCCCCTGCACACACACAATTCTACCCAGCCGAATCAGTAATAACACTGATTCAGTGACTTTTTTTCTGTCTCGGCCGAGCTGTTTGCCTATGCATCGTCACTGGAGGCGCAAAACACACACCCCATCTTTTTCCATATTCAGTAGGTGTAAGACATCAAAACACTATCATCATTAAAATGCTTACCATTTGTGGCCTTTGTAGCGCAAGAATATACAGTAGATTTAAATCTCCCCATCCTCCCGGAGTGCAAAACAAAGAGCGCTATTAGTTCTTTATAGTAACGCCGCCGCATCCCAAGGTTCTGTGCAGGGACCTACCTTTTGGGATCAATTATGTGGCCACGGGCTCTTTTTAAAAGAGCTGCACCTGATTAAAACTCTGCCGGTTTCCCAAGGTCCCTTTGTGTGGAGTGCCGAGGCCCTCGCCACGGCTATTTATTAGCATATTGTCTTTTAAAGGTCATTGTCTGTTTTGCACGACCCCGCTGTATCTAGAGTAGGTCGCTGTCAGATGCGCGCTACTGTTCTGCGCCACTTGCTGATTGAGCGGCGGGGAAAATGAGTGAGATGCCGGAAAGTTGTGTGTTCCCTCATCCCCGCAGGCTGCAACAGTTGAGTTGACTCTGTTGATGATGGAGGCACACTGTCAAACACCAGTGCCTCCTTCTTGGAGGGCCCTGGAATGCTGTCACAGCCAATCGAGTTTTTGCTTTTTCACGCCACATAAATGCAGCCTCCACCATCCCGGTGTGAGCAGTTATCTTTGTGTAAATCCGTTGTCTCGGAAGTACCTTTACAAAAGAAGGGGGCTTGTTCAACACTGGCACACATCAAAGGCGGGCAGGCGAAAACTTGGACCGGCCCGCGTGGCGCATCGGGGCGGAGACGGGAGCGTTGAGGGCTTTCCGCAGATGAAGCTGTTGGAGATGGCAGTAATAGAGAGGAGCACAGAGGGAAAGAAAGGAAGGCCCTCAGTGGGACAGAAGGCAGGGGAGACCTGCCTGTTTGCCTCAGATGTGGTAAATGCTGGCTCCCCGTAGACACTATTAGAGCTTCATCTGGATTCCACATCAAGAGGAGTGAGGAAAGGAGAGGTGAGCAAGACAGAAAAAGGAGAAGATAAGCGAGTTCCAACCAGTAAGCAGAAGAGAGAAAGAAGCCTGGAAAATAAAGAGAGAGAAGACGAAGGAATGGAAGAATGAAAGGAGGAACTTTCAACTGCCATACTGCAGTTGCTGTAGGTTGTACAGTGGAGGTGTACAGTATATTTATGTACGTTCACCAAATGGTGCCGCCTTCTGGGTAATTATCAATCGGGGCATCAAAGACACGCAAAAAGTTTTATCCCAGTACTTTCACTATACTGAGTTGTTGTGTAACATGCAGTAACAGCACTCAGTCGTGTGAAGCCTCAGTCTTACTGCTATAGCATAAATAAGAGGAGGAGAAAAGTGTTGAGGTGAGCATTGTGTTTGATGAGCCTTCAGGCGACGACAAGGTGCCTTTAAATCCTCCGGTTCCTAAACCGGCGCCTAAGCGAAAGTGCCACTTTGCTGAATTTAAGGAGAAGCGAGGGAGATGATCTGTGCATTTGGAGGTCACAGGGGAAGAGGTGCTCCCTTTTTACACAGACTAGACTCTCCGGATGATGATGGGTAGGGATGTGTGTGTTCTTGACCTTCCGCACATACTGGACCAGATGTGTAGCTTGATATGACGATTGGTAAAACCAAACAACAGCAGCTCCTCCTCTGATCTGTAGTGTCCAGACACAGACAGGTAAAGAAGCAGATCAAGAGACAGCGCTGTGTTTTTGTGTGTTGTGGCAATGGAGGTGGGGGGGTGACATGCATCATGAGTGACTCCAGGCATTCAGCCGCATCTGACTTTGATTAATTGGCCTGGCGTTCCCCCATCTCTCCACTGGGCCACCTGACAGAAAGGTAGACCGCAGGACAGCGCCAGCACCACCAGGGATGATCCGTCTCACGCCTTCCTTCCTTCCTTCCTTCCTGTCTTTCTCTTATTTTTGTCTGTCTCGCTGCGTCTCCGGCTCGTTCTCTGTCCCAATCACTGTCTGCCTCTCCGTCTGTGTCTCTGTGCTGGCTGTCAGCACAAAAAAAAAGGCACAGTCGGGCGAGCTTTTGCCAAGTTAGCTGAAATCACTCAGGCACACGCTAAAGTGACTTGCTGCTGTGGAAGCAGACATAATAGAAAGAAATGCTTAAGTTAAGGTGGGATGTCTACACGTGATTGAGACTCTTTAATTAAAGAATAAACATGCTGCAGTATGTTATACTTCACCCTTGGGACCCTCGTCTCCAAACATCCGGTTTTGGTTTAAAACGACAGGTGAGCCAATTAGCCGTTAGTGGTACTTTACACTATATTAGCCTTTGAGCTCTCGACGGGGGCTACATGGTGTTAACGCTGCAGAAACAAGTGGCATGTATGACTGCCAAGTCTTCCTCCCCTCGCCTCCCCTCCGTCCTCGCCTTCCTCTCTTCCACCCATCCGTTCCACCATCAGTGTTTAACCCCGCTCAATTTGCCCGTCTGGATGAAACAATACTTGTGATCAGCGCATGTAATGGCACCTTATTAACCCCAATTACCACAATTAAAACCCTGCTGCCACTGGGCCCCCTTTCAAGTCTTAATTAATCAGATGGCAGCGAAGAGGCCGTTTGGTGATCCCTCCCCCCTCCTCCTCGTCCTCCTCCTCCTCGCGTATGACACACAGACACACTGACGTGCTGGCACTCGTACGCACCTTCTCCCCAGCCTTGACCGACCATGTGGCCTCGCTAAAAAGCACATCTGGCGGAACAAAACGTCTCCATGCTGGCAGACAAATGCCTCCACTTTACAAATGAAAGGCAAGCCTCTCTCTCTCTCTCTCTCTCTCTCTCTCTCTCTGCCTGTTTCTCTCTCTTTCAACATCTCTGTGATGTGGGTATAATGAACGATACAAGCCCCCTTGGCACAGTGCCTTATTGGGAGGGTTTGGAAAGCTGCCCAGTTTGTTCCTCGCTAATTGCTTAATTGATGCATTGTTTTTACTGATGATACGGATTTGCCCCCTCCTCTTCTCCGTTCCCTCCCCACTGCTGCACATGGATACAGATACAAAAGGAATTACACCCTATTAGCAAGTCATGGTCCTTTTCAGCAGACTGTATTAGAGACTTAAAACCATTGTGATGGCTTCCCTAATTGAGCCCAACCACTTGATGTAACATAATGCCATGTAAATAAAACCACTTCCCCCTCCTGCTCACGTTCATAAGCAGCCGCAAGAGACAAATGAATATGTAGCTGCTATACTGCTAACAAGAGACTCTTTTATAGCCCTTGCAGAAATCACTTATATTGCACTGACGGAGACCTTTATTTGTTGGTTAGTGCAATAGCTGCCATCACATTCATGCAATTTGCTCCGCTAAGGCAATAACACCCAGACTGCAAATATGCACTTGTGTCCAGTTAGGATAAATAAAAGGCATTTAGTGAGCTGTATTTCTTGGAGAGTTTAATTAGCAGGCTAAGGGTTAATTGAAGGCCTCTCCTGGTAAAGAGGCTGGTGGCGGTGTTGCTCAGGAGAATACACACACCGTTAATGTATTCCTTTTTTGCTCTAGATGTCTCTTTTTCCTCCCAGTCTCCTGGAGTGTTTCACGTTGACAACGCACAAATGGGCGTGCGCGCGCACACACACACACACACACACACACACACACACACACACACACACACACACACACACACACACACACACACACACACCAGTGTGTTGGCGTGCCCTCTGCATATTCCTACTGATGTCTAGGATAAAGAGGATGTGTTTCCCTCCATCCATGTGTTTGTCCCCGGCTCCCTCTCTGACGGCTTCCTGCCAACAGGGGCCAGGAATCAGCTAGATGAAGGAGAGCCTAGTCCACCGAGAGATGCTGCAGACACACACGCATGCACGCACACACACATGGTGACACATGCGGTCACAAACAAGAATGCTTACACATTCAAGTTGTTCACTCAAAAACACACATACAGGTACTGTACAGCACAGGCTTATATGTACACACGCGCACACACACACACACACACACACACACACACACACACACACACACACACACACACACACACACACACACACACACACTACTTCAAGGCCTTGGAGAGAGTGAGCAAGCGCTAGAGAGAGTTGGATGTTATTTATTCATCAGTCTTTCTTGTAGTCAGGAGGCAACAAGCCCCCGGAGCTGTAAACACACAGAGGCACAAGCCTTAGTGAGTTCCAACCCTGGGAATAACAAGTGGTCCCCACATACAGGCGTACACACGCACACGCGGGAAGCCTGCACAAACACGTACACACACATGCCCTGACACTGCAAAGACAAGACAGCATCCTCCCCGGGACAGAGCGAAGACAAAAGCCCACGACAATGCGGGAGCGGGTTATGACGAGCCGACCCGCGTATGTAAACCAGCGTCACGCCGTCACAAAAGAGCACCAGACTAGATTCTGAGGCATGATAAATTGATTTTTGTACTTCTGTACTTTCTTCACTTGAATATTAATTGAATCGGGCGGGCAGGATCGGATAGGAGGGAGGACAGGCAGGAAATAATCTGAGTTTAAGAGGTAAGAAAAAAAAAAGGAGAAATGTGCTGAAGGAATGGGATCTGGCATCCCTGTGTAAAAATAGCATCCCCTGCAAACACATTTGCTATTATCTCTTTGGTGCAGCGCAGAGTAGCGCGGGCTGTACTCTGGGCCCCCTATGGAGCCAGACGGCAGCATTTACATGAAGCCTGAGCAAGTGAGGGGAAATTACAACTATTGTGACTTGCTCTTCTCCAGACTTTATTGCATTATCATAATGTGGTGAGGGAGCGTGGTGACTCTGGCATCCGGTGACATCTGTGGTCCCATCTCTGCATGGGCTTCTATCTGTAACTTCCTTTCTCTGTCTCTCGGGGTTTTTAATTCATTTATTCTTTCTTCCTGTGTTTATACGATTATTTCCTGCTATTTCATCACTGCCAACATTCCTTTATTTGTGTGTGTTCCCGCAGCACGCATGTAGCGGTGTGTGAACCGTGAAGTCTGAGTCAGTGGTCCCACACGAGCAGGCCGCGCTCGGCCGGGGACGACTCGTAGTCAGATGTGCAGGAGCTGCTGGCGCAGATGTTCTCCGCTCCCTGGAGTGTGTTTGTGTGCTTTTATCCACGCGCTCACCTTCCATCGCACCCGCGCCGCATGCATATCTGCGCGCGTTGTTGCCATTCAAGCCCCCGATGCAGCGCGCGTTCCGATCCACACGTGTGATTTCTGCTACTTCAAGCAGCCTCTCCTTCAGCGCTCTGTGACCGCAACACCTGCTGTACGGCGATCCTTTAATGAGCGCGCTGCCGGAGAGCAGAGCGGCGAGGAGCAGGAGGAGCCCATTTCATGGGTCTTTATTTTTCCTCTAGAGGTGCCACCTGGGCTGCGTTAAGAGATGTAAAGCGCCGTCCCTCGGCGGAGACCTGCGCTTGGCTTTGATTAGCATTGTGATCACGCCGTGGATGCGGAAGAAGCAGCGCATTAGCAAGAGGAGGCATTCAAACACGCCTCAAAACACACAGGAGCTGGCCTCACAGCACATGAGCTATTTACCATTTTCCATACTGAGAAAAAAGTGGGTGTCTCTATAGCACGCCACCTAGCAGAGAGTACCCACTCTTTCCATTATTCCCTCTCATCTCCTCCTGCTCTCCTCTCGTTATTTTCACTTCTCACTCCTTAATATTTCCCTGAGTGTGTGTGTGTGTGTGTCTGCCTCCAAGTATGCGCGCACTCGTGTCAGCGTATGTATGCGGAGTGTGGGTGTTTGGTCCGGCGCTCGGTCTGAGCGGCGAGGTGGTGATTTGTAGCGCGGGCCTCCACTACAATGCTCACTTCAAAAGCTCCTTCAGGATGCTGCACACTCGCACGCACTCTGCGCCCAAATCAGCGGGTGAGTTCAGCATTAACCCACCATTTCCCTCATCCTCCTCATGCATTATGTCCTTTGAGTTTGTGTACCTAATTAGACCTTTGGGTTTGCTCAAGCTGCTTGTTTAATTTATTTGGCACACATTCACTAAGGTACATGTGCTTTTTGTCCTCCCTCTGTCAAATAAATGCGGGGCTGTTTACAAATGAGCTGGGTTTCATGTGCTTTTTTCCGTTTCTTTTTCCCCGGCACATATTGTAACTAGACATTATTATTACAGTGTATCAGATAAAGACAGTTTTGTTTTTGTCTATACCTGTAGCTAAAATCAGCCTGCTCTCCTTTTGAAATTCCTCTTTTAAGTCCGCATAGCACAAAACGAAAACAAGTTTTGTCCTGCAGCACCAGACAATCTACAGCTTCCCGCTATACATTGCGTCTTCTCTGAGCTTCGCCAGTAATTGCTTTGACAGTGAAAAGACTTCAGACTGACGCGCTCATTGAATGCAGCCCCGGTACTCTGAGGATTGATCAAATGGGCTGATTTTATTTGTACATACACCATTAAAAGCCTCTGTGGAGATGTTTTCTCTCTTAAAGGAGATGGGGCGGGGGGCGCTTTCATATCCCACTAGTCACAATCAGTTAGCTAACTGGATTGTGACAGAGCACCATTTACTTCCAGATGAGGATTTAACCGCACATTAGAGGCGGAACGTTAGGAATTGTGAAATATTGATGGTGTTTGTGTAAATGCCTTTGCTTACGTCTCTTTTAAACTGTTTTTAAATTCTAATGCGGCGCCTTTGGACTCCTGCAGTTTGGGTTTGTTAGCATTTAATGCAGAAGGGCGGGGAAGCGATGAGCAAATAAGCAAAGGCCTGCAGAGATTGCTAAGTCGCGCTCTGAAGTGCAAATGAGCTTCCTCCTCTCTGGGTTCTACTGTAGATTATGTTTTGTATGGCGCGCTGACATTGAGACGCGGGACGTGGGAGACATGTTTATATGATCATCATCTGTGTCTGAGATGTGAGGGGAGAAGCGGCTACGGATTTCTCCCTGCAAAGCGAGGTGCTTAATTAAATTAGCTCTCAGTTCTGCTAATTCCTTGTTGTGCCATTAGTGCTGAAAAATATCACAGGGCACCACGGTTTTACTAATGACATGAAAACTCCAACAACAAAGTCCAGATTGAAAAGTCGGACAACGATGTGTCATGAGACAATTATAAAAAATAATATTACTCCCAGCTGACTAACACACTGTGCAACGTTTGAATTAACAGGCTGCCGGTGTTTATATTTGGGAAAAACTTTGTTGGAACCTTTAACCTTCTAAAAGCCACTGGCACAGCTTGACCGTCTTTTTCCCTCTCTGCTGGAACAGCTTGAGTCGAGGCCTGATTAAAAAGCACAGACATCGGCTGTGTCTTCCTGGGAGGTAAGCGTTAGCTAGGAGTCTGGCCGGGGCCTCTGGGAAATAAAGATTTGGATCGGGCTGATTTGAGTAGATGAAGATAGTGCGGTAATTACAGGCATCCCAGATCGCAGCAGTAGATAGAGCGAGCCAGGCCCAGAGCTTATGGGAATGTGATGGAGATGGAGTCCTGTGTATTGGCAGGCGAGCGCGGTGCATGATGAAGGGAGTGGGGAGTCATTCTGTCACTGATCCACAAAATCACATGAAATAGGACTCGGGCGAAGTCACTAACGGCGTGACATCTGCTGTCACGATACCAAAATAAATGTATGCCATTTGCTCTGTATGCATTCTAATGTGATTGGAGTTGCACTATTAGTCTTTCTGCTGCTGTTATTGAAATCATATTGACTGAGCTGCATTTTAGTCTGCGGTTCAACTTTATTGCTCCTTTTCTCCGTCCGCCATCTTTAAAGTTCATTTATATAGAAAAACAGATGCAAATCAGTAGCGGAAGATGATTATTGAGGCAGAGTGACTTCACCCTCTCCGGTGATAGACACTAATGGGACTCCATTGTTGTTAGCTTTTAGCCTGTCGTGATTACCTTGTTTTCCATGGCTGCATCCTGAGCCGGGTCTCCATCCCGCTAGACCTCCACGCCCTCCATCCCTCCTTCCCTCCTCCTGGGTGACATTTCAGACGGGGCCCTGAGGGCATTTGGAGGGGAGGCATTGAACAAGGTAATTGCGGTGAGGTTTTCCCTCACTAAATTAACCTCTGCTCGGAAATTTATTGGCCGGCCGCTCTCCAGGATTATTTAAAGTTGCCGTTATTTCTGCGTTGAATTGTGTGTGCGCGCACCCGCCCGCGCTTGTGTGTGTTTTTCTTGTCTCTTTACTCAGAAGTTTGATTATGTAGAGGTGGAGGATGTTTTGGGCAAATGACAGCAGGCAGTAATTCATTACAGGCAGACTCGAGCTCTTGGAACATTTTTAACTGTTCACCTGTGGAAACATACATGAAATTACGCAGTCTTGACGGCTGGGTGAAGTCAGCGCACTCCCGAGGGTCAAAACCGGGGCACAGCACAGCACAGTACTGACACTGTTGCTAACATATGCTGCTTGAGGAGAAAAGACAGAGGAATCTGTCCGTTTTTTCCCCATTTGCCTTCCTTGTCCCTCCCATTTTGCCCATTTGAACCCCACTTATAGCCTTGGTCTCATAGTTTCTATATAGTTCATAGTTGCTAATAAAAATATTACTTATTATGGCCACGACTCTCAGAATAGGCTTATTGTGAGGACGGCGAGGCCTGGGAACAACGCATGTACTGTAGAGCTCCACCTGCGTGGAGGTTGAAGCAGCGCTGACTTTGTGCTGCAAACGCGACGGGCACATTCGTTAGAGTTTCATAGCCGTCGTTACTGCACACCTCCAGACGTGGAGCCCACACACACACCCCATAAGGTCTCAGTGGGTGCCCTTTATGGTGCATTAGAGCAACTGTGTGGAAATCAAACGTGCACAGTATTAATATTTAAGAGGAATATGAAGGCATGTCAAACCATTAGGAACCATGAACTTGACCCCACTTGAAACTTTCCTGGCCACTGTTTCGGATAGAGTAGAGAAAAATTGATGTGCTGGAACCCTCTTCCGTTTCCTTTTGTCCCCTATATGGCATATTAAATTATCCGGGATTCAGTTACAGAGCCTTGACTAATGTTAAATTGTCTCTTTTGCTGCTTGTGTAACTGAAATATGTCGAGCGGTTCTGAATAAACATAAATCTCCGCCGCCTTTGCCTCCAGATGAGACGATGGGCCGGCTCGTATAGCGGAGACAGCTGGCGGGGTAATGTCAGCCTGGCCGGGACGGACAGTCAGCGCATCATGATTTACATCGCATCTGGCATTTTAGCCGGCCGACGGAGGAGAGTATCAGTCAGATTTATTTGACTTTTCTCTCCTCTCTGCTTCCTCTCCTCAGCTCCCTTCTCGGCTCCCTCTGACAGGCCCTCAAGTCATTCTAGTGTGTCTACACATGTAAGAGGCTCCTTTAAGGAGAGAGTTAGGTTACACTCGTCTTTTTTTTTTCCCCTCCACACTCTGTCTCATTCTTTGTGTCTCCGTCTCTCATTGGAGCGCTGCCAATTTACTGGCACAGTCTATGACGAGCGCAGATAGGAGATGCAAGACAGGTGCTGTCAGTGTCAGAGACAGGCGCTCACCCCTCTGACCACGGCTAGTTTGTTGTCTGAACATGCTGCATAACCTTTCTGCACATCCCTCCTCACCGCCTTCTATCTAGCATTGGCCCACCCGGCGCCTGCAGCCACCCCCCCCCCCCCCCCCCCCCCCCCCCGTCCCGTCCCGTCCCATCATCCCTTGCTGCACCAACTTGTGAATCAGCTTATGATAATGGCGTGATCATAGCGGAGCAGGCCTCCGCTGAAATGAGATTTGGCCCAGACGGCGCTGACCTTTCGGCGGAGGCGGGGAGCGGCGCAGTAAAGCGGCGGCGCCGTAACAGGGTCTGTTGAGTAAGCAACTTACGAGGCAAGGTTGCGGCTGCGCGAGGATTGTTTGGCACAAACGGGGGAGCGCGCGACTGAGGGACAGTGTTCTGACTGCGATTTCACAAGTCGATTAACTCGCGCCTGTGGACGATGTGCTGACGCGGGTGGTCTGTGAGAGCGTTCCGGGGGGCGGGTGATCTTTACGCCTCAGACGGAGAGGCATCAATCTCAGGTGAATGATCCTTGCACTGAAAACCCACCCCTTTATCCACTTGGCTACGAAGGGAAAAGCGTGTTGTACATTCAGCGCCGCGTACAGTATAGTGATGTTGGAGCTAGCCATGCAGAGACTATACGTTTTAACATTTGCCGTGGCGCACACACACACACACACACACACACACACACACACACACACACACACACACACACACACACACACACACACACTCTCGCCACCCTGGTACTTGTCTTTGCATGCTTTGGCCCTCCATAAATAATCCAGCTTCCTTTGGCCTCGCTGACAGCGCCTGTAATGGAGTCTGCATCACCAGTCTGACTGACTGCCCACCTGACTGACTGCTGTGTCCGCCCGGTGGAGCGTGAAGCAGCCAGCTAACTTTTACCAGGGCTCTGACAAGCGAGGACGGCTGCCGGTGTCTGTGTGTTTGTGTGTTTTTACTGGGTATTTTCTTGCGGAACCATCGTTTGTTTAGGAGAACGAGCGTGTGCGTACCACCTTGCCCACGCGTGAACACGCCCCCCCCCCCCCCCCCCCACCCCCGTACGGCGAGACGAAGCGAGCGCAGGGGCGCACGCGATCAATCTTCATTTGGTAATTTATGAAGGCGTCCGTTCGTCAGGCATCCAGCGGCGTCGGCTACGACTCGTTTTGCCGCGCCGGTAGCGGGGGAACCCCGGGGTATCTGCGCTTCCTGTCACCTCCCCCCTCCCCGCCTCCGCCTCCCCGCGCAGCGCCTGCTGCCGTCAGCAGCCCAGAGGCAGAGCGGAGGGAGCGGTGAGAGAGGAAGCCGGGCGGGATTAACCCTGTGGCCACCCACGGCAGGTGCTGAGGCAGCCACGCGTCCAGCCTCATTAAGGCGAGCAGCGGAGGGCAGAGTGGCAACAAACACAAGGGGAAGCCAGCGCCCGGAATGTACACACTGTACCTGCTCAACACAAACACACATGCATCTGTGCAGAGGCCGGCACCTCTGTAGGCAACGCTGACACTTTGGAGGTCATTCATTCCTTTTCCCAGCTTCTTCATTACTCTCTCACTGGTGCTGTAACACACCATGTATTCTCCCCGACTCTTGACTGGGCCCGTAGGTGCGTGTGGCTCAGCCTGGCAAACATGGCGCGTGAAGGCACGAGCACCTGAGGGGTGATAATTGTTGACATTTGGTG